>NW_009714213.1:316245-365917 GCF_000703405.1 Apaloderma vittatum | reverse complement strand
CTCCCCTGAGGTGCCATTTGCAAGTCACGTTCGAGTTCCTGAACCCAGCACTGTGCCATCTTTTGTGTGTGTGTGTGTGAATGTTTTTGGAAATAATAACGAAACTATTGCATTTGTAATCACATGCCTTTGTTGTAGGTGATCTTTTAAAATAAATAATTAGCTAAAGCTTTGCTCTAATGCAAAGTGAATATTGAAATACATCAATAGTTTTGCACAGAAGTGGAAAAAAAATAGAAAGTTAACATGCACTCTGAGAGAAACCACTAATCTGGAAGAAAAAAAAAGCTCAGCAGGTTTGGGAAATGTTTTCCAAAATACTCCAGGCCAAAATTTCCTTTGGCTTTCTGAACCATGATCATATCATTTATGTATGTATGACTTATTACAGATTTCCATTTAGCCTAAAGCATTTATTTTCATAATTTGTTACATATCTCAACAAGGAGAAAGTGAAAATAGTTTGTAGTGACCACCAATGAAGAAGATTCATCAAATAAAGACCACATTGACCCATGACAATAGGGAACATGAATAATGCATGGACTGAGAGTAATTTTCTCTGCAAACACAGTGCTTAAAAAAAAATCTCCAGAGCAACACTTATTTATAATTAAAGAACAGGGAAATGTTAAATTGGAAGTCCATCTCTATCCATTTGATTTATACATTAGTTAGGAAAAGAACATGATCTAGATATAAACACCTGCTAAAATAATTTTCGTTAACATTTTGTTAAATTTTGCCAACAGGAGAAATTCCTAACAAAAACATAGCCAGATATTAAGATTAGTTGAACCCATTAGCAAAAGCAGTCATCCTTATTGTGGAAAATTCATCATCACTGTGGACAATCTTAAATAAGTAGTGAACATTTCCATTGGCTTTAGGTAAGCAGTAACTAAGCTAATCTCAAATTAATTTGTATTTGTTCTTTGCATACATTATTTCCCCATGAATGGGTCCAAGCTCTCATTTGCTACTGCAATCCCCAACAGGTCTCAAAATCAGAACAGACTTCTTGAATTTATGAGTCTCTGTTAGGAAGCTGGACAGCTTCCAGGACACAAAATATGAACGTGACCCCCTGACCTGCAGGCAGCAGTTCAATACTTCTAAAGCAAAATGCTTTTAGAGTGTTCAATAGAAACAGAAACTTGCGTATATGGTACACAACGCTTTCTGCTCCCCTAGTCATGCCCCAAAATTACCGAACCTAAACGCAGACACACTAACACACATTAGTGTGAGGAGGGGAAAACAGTATGTAGTTTGCATCCACACATTCTCAGTTGTATAGGGACTGAGAAATACAAGCGACATCTGAAAATGATCTGGAACGTAAAGAATATTTAATACAGGATCTAGTTCTTCCTTTGGATATTTTCTTATCTATTCAAATGAAACTAGAATTGTAGAGCTAAATGAAAAGATACAAAGATAAAACTAATACTAAGAATTCAGTGGTTTTTCCAATGATTTAGTAGGTCATATGCACAGCAGTAACTTTTTTTTCCAAAAGAAGTTTCTATGTTTGTGTATGTGCTGCATGCGGACATATTGGTGATGATAAAAGTATCAGTGGTCACAGATTTTACTGTAAAAATATTTAGTTTACCAAAAAGGTAGGGGAAATTAGCAGTTTTTCTGTTTGAAAATATAACTACTAAGCCAAAATATAGTTTTTGACTTTCATAAAAAAAATCAAGTTGCTTTTCAGCATGATGCTTCATTCTTCAAGAAGATGCTATAGATATACATGTGATGACTAAAGAAAAAATGATCCACTAATGGCAGATTCCTTCATTACAGATATATGTTGCTGCAGATTTATCAGTTTCATTATGGCATCCAAGAATGTCTATGCAGCTGTTTTTGTTATTAACTATGTATCCTGTGGTAGTGCTAAGTTAAAAGCTTTCAAAAGAATGTCGTTTAGCTAACTGTTTGCTAACTGTTCAGCAGCTTGGATTTACATAGCATAGCAGAGCCATTACTGTATTTGACAGCATGCTTATTGGAAGTCATACATGACTGAGCTTTGATATTTATGCTATGCACTTTTACCCAGAATGAAAGAATGCAACCCGTGTACCAGTTAATTTCCTGTATTCTATAATTTAGATATTTTCTCAACAGTTAGTTTCATAGTATGTAGATAATATTAATCATTACTACTTGATTTACGAGGAACTAAAAATTATTTTGTTAGCTTCAAGAAACCTAAGATTTGCCATTAGGTATTTCCAGAACTTCTGTTTCCAAATTGAGAGAATACAGCAGAAATACAGACTACAAATTGAAAACAGATAACAAGTGCTTTTCTTATGAATGACACAAAAACAGGGAAGGATTTAGATGGCTTTGTGATTGGCATTGTTTCTGTGCTTCAATAATTCATTTCTTAGTACAAGTTAAAACTGCCAAATACTATTTTTTAGAGATTGTACAATGTTTTTAACTAGCATACTTCTATGTCATGTCATGAATGGATTTAATAATTAACTAAGTCTAACTAAGTAATTTGGCATCCTCAGCCAACTTCCGTTTATAATTTTTTCTGGTTGAAAGGAAAAACAATTACTATATTCTGTATTATTACCAAATATACTTAAAATACACATAGGCTAAATATAAACTTAATATCAAACACAAATAAATGGATTTCAAGCATGGATATTCTGTATCAAGTATATTTATAAATATTAAGTAACAATTACAGGTCAAGTTCTTAATTGCCAGTAGAGTCTAAATGACTGGTGAAACGCTTACTCTAGAAAGCCCTTTTAAGTTCTATTCATACAGAAGTGTAACAGGCGTATATCAAAACTGCCTGCATGACTTTGGTCTTAAAGAACCTGCATGTCCCAGAGTAATATTTGTCTGGAAGGACAGCAAGTTGCTTTGCTCGCCACACAGACATATAAAGTGTCATTGGCTGATACATCTTTGCATACTCCTCAGACACCATTATCAAATTCAAATCGTTGCTACAATTTAAACCTTAATTTGACAGTCAGGTCATGATGGGTAAAATCTCATGTAGAAGATGGGAGATTTTAGTGATCAGAGAAATTCCTATATGGCTGTATATGTCGAAAATGGACTCCAGGTCCTCTATAGGGATAGTAAATCTCTCAATACAAAGATAAGGGGAGGTGCTGAAGTTCTAACTTACACTATATGAGGAAGAAAAAAAAAGGAGAGATATAGACAAAAAAATAAGTAAATAAATGCAATCAACACCAGTTAGGCAGAAAAGAAATGATATACTATGAAATCTGAACATCCCACGTAAATCACTACAGGGAAAGTTCTGGATTAGTCTTCCAGAAACCACGATTCATTAAACCAACAGCTGTCAAACTGGCAGCAGACACAACAGCTATTTCCTGTCCAGAGCTTTTCATTATGGAAATAAATACATCACATTACCAAACCAGTGTGAAAATGCTGCTGAATAGCTAATTCTGGTGGAAACCTTTTTTACCCCCTATTTGTTATTTATATTAAAAAAATGCCCAGAGACTGTAAACAGGATTGGAACCTAGAAACAAGTTCAGACAGCTCTTCGTATAGTGTTGTCTAAGCTTGCTTAATATCTCTGTGTACATAAAATGAACGTGTGTATACACACACAGATACAAACACACAAATACAAATCATCCTTGCTTAGTACATACACAAACATAAAAACTTTATTTATATACTCAAAACCATTCTTCTACACTATTAGGATCCTAGATATATATAATCATATAGTACATAATGCAATGATCTCCTGGTCCATATGTGGGCTGAGTGCACACTTGCTTTGTATAAAAAGCAAGGTAGCACATAATCATTTGAGATCTGCTATTTTTTGTAAGCAAAGTCCAGAATACTAACATACACATTTTAGCATTGTTAATTATTTTTCTTCACCATCTCCTCCATTTTAAAAATTCTTTATATAAAAAAGGAAAAAAAAGTTATACTTATCTGTTAATGATCTGATCAGAATTTTGAACTTGGGATAAAATAAACGTTTTCTTCCCTAGTTTCTCATCTCTGTGGCAGTATAGCAATTACTTGATCAAGACTATGGTAAAAATCCATTAAGTAGGATTTTTCCTTAAACTTGATGTTAAAAGACATGAAGACCTAGTTTCACAGTAGCTCTATTAATTAAGCAAGTAAGAATGCTCTTCATTTCTGCCCAGAATTAAAGTATTATGTTATGCTGTGGCTGTCAAATCCACAGATATACTTATCCTAGATACACAATTTGCTCTGTAGATCACTTTGCACCTTGTGACAAGTTTTATATCTGTGTCTGCAATCTGAACGGGAGGGAAGGCAAACAGATAAACCAATAATACATCTTAGTCTGATGTTGAGACCGCTGTTAATTAGGTCTTCCTCAATCATCACCTCTTTAATTGGCATTTTTCTAATATCAGGAAGAGATGCCTAATACTTAGGTGTCTGATGCTATACTAAAAAGCCACTGATAATGGCACAGCCCTATTCTAGCAGGACAGTGTGTGTTGTCAATAGAATTATTTCTCGTTTTAAAAACAAAGTAATGAAGAACTTACAGTGTCAGCAGTGAAAAAAATTCAGGGGAAGAGAAGCACAAAAAAAATTACACACTGCTTCTAGAAAGATCTCCCTAGCTAAGTGGATATACCACCACCAGACTAGGAAGACAGAAGAATAAAAAGAGGCCTGTATCATTGGAAGAACTCAGACACCAAATGACTCTGAAACATGCTGATGAAACTGTGGTTTGTAAGTAAAAGGCACATCTTTTTAAGAAATTCCTCTGTGCAGACTATGAGACTAGAATTATAATAGTTGTATCATACATGTGGCATTCTTAACTAGACTGCCACAAGTGAGAAGAGCTGGAGACAGAACACATAAATAGAGGAGATGTGGAGCAGATTCAAAGCTAGAGGTAATGTCATGTATGACATACCCAAAAAGTATTCAAGAGGACAGATTTAGTACCCGGGGCCTGAAGGATTTTTATTTCAATGAAGTTAAGGAGGACATAAAGGCACAACCCTGCGTAGTACCTTGCTATCAGCTGAAAAGAATGCTTTGTGTAAGATGCCAACTCTTGCTCTTCCATAGGTTCCTGCACAAAATATTCCCAGATAATAAATAATACCTGCATACGTTCTTTTTCTGTTTTGAAATGTATACTCTAAGGTTTTCAGAGATGTAATACACCTCAGACTTCCATGAGCTTTCTGCACGGTTTTTGTTTTGGGGTTTCTTGGTTGTACAGGGACTAGAAAAAGAAATGTAAAACACATTAAGATATGTTTCCTCCTTTATGTATCTCTATTTTTTCAAAGTTTTTTCTATTCTTGTAATATTTGCTTCATGTTCCTTTTTCATCCTGAAGAACAACATTTATTGGAAGAACTTATTTGCTAATATTCGCAATCATTATTTTAAAAAAGCCCTACAGAATTCAAAACTATATGCTTCAATTAGGTAATAGGACATTTATTTACGCATTCCTTTCAAGTAAAATCTGATTTGGCCCTACATCTGTATGCCTCTTAAAGATAAACAGGGCATTATTAAAAAAAGAAAAAAGGTGTTGTTTAGGCATGAGCCAAATGCAGCTTGATGAATGTGACAACAGCTCTTATTTACGCACTATTAAATCAATGCTGTATTTGTGCCATACAGTTTTAAGGGTTTCCTGACATTCTGAGTTAAATTGATTCTGTTAATTGTTTAGGGGAGATGAGAAACATTCAGTCTTTTTATTGTATTTTATGCTGAATGATATTAACTTACTGTCTTTGCTGAACTTTTGTTATTCAAGACCAACTTTTTATAACTATACTGTGTTCTAAATCAGCTTACCTAGCACTGCGCTTTTTTCATCAACAGTGTTAGCGATTAGAAGGTCATGATGTAGTCAATAGAACTGTTTGTCCAAAAATCTACACATCTGTTTAACAGCAAAAGAAAGAACAAGCGCAGGAAGAAACAGGTTTTAGTTATCTAGAACTGGATATATTTAAACTAAAGGGTTGTTTAATAGCATCTCAGGCTTTGATTTATTTTACATTGAAGGGATTCTGTCCCACATCAAAGATGTCTCTTAAAAAAAAAGAAAGATTCCTTTCTAAAAAAAAAAAAGTTGGCTGAACAAATAATTTTCAATTTAGGAGCAGGTGACAGTAAGATATCTCCCAAGGGCACAGTATTTAGACTTACATGGAACTAAACAGCTTTGTTACGATGAAAGTCGGACATTCCTCAGTTCTGGGATCTAATGAAAACATCAGTGTTTCACTAAGTTTTGAAACTGACAATTTAACAGTTTTACAAGAACCATTTAACATTTATCATCGCTTTCTGCAATGTACATTAGACAAGGGTAATAGTTACATAAAGCAAACAATTCTTACGTAAAGTAAAAAAAAATGCAGAAACTTCTGAAGATGAATATGCATTTGAAGAATGACACCTCTTTGCAACAATAATGGGTCCTCATAAACAAGAGATGGTATTGTAGAAAGAGGAACAGATTATCATAATCTCTGATGACAGAAACTGTGTACTTTTTTTTTTTCTCTGAACATGCTCAGTGCAAAGTCCATCAGGTTGAGCACCTGCAGCGACCAAATAACAGCAAACTATAAGGTCAGAACAGAACAGTGAAAATTGCTCTAACAACTCTCAGAAAACTTCTCTGCCACTGGAGAACAGTAGGAAAAAGCTGAAGAGGCAGTAGACAGATGACGTAACCCAGGAAAGTGGGATTTTATGCTTGGAAGAAGAGAGTTTGAAGACTCTGCAGGTTACTAATGAGGAAAGAGGAAAGAAGGGAAAAGAGGCTGGAAATAGACTTGAAAATAAATCAAATGAAGCTGAAAGCCTGGAAGGAATACTGCAGCTGGAAAAGGTTGTAGAGGGAAAGGAGAGCACAGCAGAAAGACCACATAAGTGAATGAAGAGCCACTAGAGGCTATAAGAAAGGAGACTTTGAAATGCTGTATGAAAACATTAAAAGAGCAAATCTGGTAAAATAACGATAAAGTGCTTCCTTGAATTAGGTAGCCAAAGCTGAATATGAGGCATATCCATACAGGTGCTGAGATATTAGTAAACGGGATATTGCAACATTTGTCATTTAGATTATTTCTATTAATGACATGCAGCATATTGTCTTTTGACAGGAGTGGTTGGTAGAAGGCAAGCTCCACATTCTCAAGGAATTACCACAGTTCAGGATTTCTGAGGTGTCACAAATCTAGAAATGATGGTAGGGAAAATACAAACCGATATTCTTGTTTGTCCTATAATGCCTCTAACAGGAAGCTTCTATACTTTGGAACTATGCCTTGCAAATCTTACACGTACTAAATGACATGAATTTTTTTTTAAAACAGATAGGAACAGTTTTAGGAACACATGCTAACTTTTAAATACACCTTTAACTGCCTACACAAACCATTGCTGTAAGAGAAATTGCACATGTCTTTTGCAAAACACCATTTCGCCAAGTGAAGCTTGCTCTCATTGAAACACAACTAAATGTTTGTGTTCAGATGATGAATTCATCTGCTTGTTCTAAACATTCATTATTTTAGATTCTCCAACTATAAGATAAACCATTTTGCACAGAGGCTTATCGCTATATCGCTTCATTAGCACACAGAGCACCGAAATTGTTGGAAACGCGCAACTGTGCCTTATGCAACAAAAGCCTATTTACGAATTATGACTCTATACACAATGTGCCTTGGGGATTGTTCCTGTTCTAATCAAATACTTTTGCAAATTTGTTGGCGAGGAACTGATAAAGTATTTACTCGTAACAGCTAGGTGGAAGAATGATACTATCAGGTAAAATATACTTTCCTATATACTTTGGATGTTTTCTTCACTCAGTAGCCAGCTTCTAAAGGTTCAAAAAAACCTAAATCACATAGCTTAAATATTTGTCCACATATAACACTTGTTAAATAACTCTGCAACATCTGTTTTCCTTTTCTGTTTGCTATTTGATCATTGTTTCTGAGTATAATTAATCCTTATAAAATGGGAATAAAGCAAGTTATTGTCTTCTGGAAACTAATGAAGTATATTACAAGTACAAACAAAAGGACTGTACTTCATTCTGCAGTTCGGATGCCCACAAACAGAAAAAGAGTTCATATGTTCATAGTCCATATCAAAATGGTACTTCGAGCTCAGAGGTCTGGATTCATATAACATACTCAGTAAAAGGAAGTACTTTTACTAAAACTAAGTAGAGTAACTGCAGAGCTGAAGTGGAAAATTTCAGAAGGACAGTTTGAAGAGATGGGAAATAAAAGCACAGGAAGATATGACAGGACACTTTCCTTCTGTCTTGATTTTCCATGTTGAGGGCTCTGTGCCAACACAGACTGAATTTGTGGGCTCGTTTAGATAATCAAAGTGGGGAAAAAACCCCAGTGTGTGAATGGTGCTTCCAGGGGAGCTGTCGTAACATACACAAGTATTTGCATTTTCATCACAGTGTTGGTCTGAGACCAAAGAAAGGTTTAGTCCTCCCGGTATCTGTCAGCATGCCCAGAAGAATAAAGCCACACTTAAGAAATCATCTTTGAATTTAGGATTCATTATTGTAACACTTCAAGCAGCAGAGCTTGAAAGTGGTCACTCCAGATCAAGCTGTTTAAAAAACTGTACACCAAAAAACTCTTAATTATGCTCAATTACAAAAGGCAAAGCTAACATACCTCAATCTTTCTTTTATTAATCAATAAAGCTTTTGCCATTGATTTCCATGAACATAAGTTTAACACAAAAAAGTCAACAATAGCCACCGAATATTATTGAGGAAACTGTTCTACCCTCCAGTTCTGACAAGAATTAGATTAAACCATCTGATGTTCTCTTATACCTTCTTCTTCTATTTGATAGAAAAAAGAAAAATTAGTGGCAATAATAAATTTAGCTAAAGCAGTCTTCACCAAGTTCAAGTACTTCATCTACACATAAAAATAAATTGAAATAAAGGGTGGAAATTTGTCTCCCCTTTAAAATTAATTCTGTGACTTCATCAAATTCAACAAAGGAGATTCATATTGATCAGCTAATTACATAATGCATAATAAAATATAACCTACTTTCCATTTCTGTTTTCAGGTTTCGTCTGATTTTGCCTTGTAAACAGAAAGTGCTATATTTATATCTGTCTTTGTTTATAGAAGACATCTTTTATAATCAAAGCTTATTTCATGTTTCAACAATATATCACCCACAAAAGGACCCACATTTCCCTGAAGGGGCTGGTCCAACCCATTAGCTACCTCCAAAGGCTACGGTTTGAACCACAGACTCCAAAACATAACAAAGAGCTTGTCTTTTTTTCTAGAAAGTCACAGCAGGACTGTGCATCAGGATGCAACCTCCAGTCTCCCTCAGCATTTCAGACTGTACAATATACATGGAAGAAGAGAGAGGAAGATACATAGGAGAGTCACACAGTCATAACATTGCTAAGGACAAATACCCACTATTCACTGCATTCAGTTTAATAAAACCGTACTTGTGCAACTATTTTAATTGTATCTTACGAATAGGATCTAGAACTGCTGCATACCTAGGCATGTATTGAACTTTACTTGCATGGATCAAACAAAAACCATGAATTTGCATTACCAGTTTAGACTGGCAATAAAGCCCAAAATAATAAAGTATTCTAGGTATGTCATATTATATTGCTTCCAAAAATCAGTTTGCTAGAAATCTTCCTGGAGAAAAATGTCAGTTGTGTACTTTTCAATATGCTTCGTATTTCTGCATTTTTCTGCATCAATTTGTTATGGAACTATCTTTTAGATTATTCCTGCCTTTACTTTGTTTGGTGTTTGTTTTTAAGTAGAGTCATAAATGTATTTCCATTTCATGCTATTCCCAGACTGGAATAAAATGACAGTATTTCCATGAAAGAAAATTACCAGAGAATCTGTTCTGCATTTGTAGGCAGGAGTGAGGCACTTTGAATGGAGAAGAATTAAATTAGCCCCAGATATAGGGGCTGAACACTAGCCATGTGTTTTTGAAGAAAGTATCTGCAAGCCCTTTCTTATAGATCCTTTATAGTCTGAACTTTATACATATAACAATACTGGTATAACCTGGTAAAAAGTTCACTGCCCTCCAGCAAGCACAACTCTATCCAATTTTTAGGCAAAACACTTATTTTTTTTTCTCTTCCAAAGGCACTACTGGTCTTTGAATACAATATTTCTACCTTCCCCCACATTCACCGGTTTAGAATGAAAGCATATTCTCTGTTTAAGATTCTATATTTACTTAGTTTAAATATTTATGGGCGAGATGTATATACAATATTGAATAAAACAGAAACCAGATTCATTCCTTAATGAGTGAGAAAGAATAGACATCGTATGGCGCAAAAGGTAGTGTTAGAAATTGTCACTACTTCTTTACAGTCAGCAGCCACAAGAAATATTAAGTCTTCTCAACTACTGCATGGAATAACAAAACCAAATGAAAGTGTTATTAGTTTTTCCTCTGTATTATCAGATTTTTATGACAAAGTTTAGAATGTTCAAAAATGTGTTTAAATTTATTCAGCTGTTCTCATAGTTTCACATTTCACTGGGCTGTTACACTGCATTATGTTCCCATATGACTGGATTAAAGCTATCTAGCAGCCTGGTTAAGTTATTAGTCCAACATCTGAATACTTGTTCAGAACCTTCTTCATCAAGTACTGACAAGCTGCAAAAGCCATATTGAATTTTTTTTTAACTTTTTTTTAACAGGATATCGATTGTATTTGTCAGATCAACACTTCTAAAGACTGCTCTTCCTCCAAAGACACTGATCAACTAAAAATAGCGTTAAACCCAGTTGTAGGGGGATTGGACAGCCCAAGGGAGAGGTAACAGGATACAAAGACCTTAACCTTTAGGTCATCAATTTAAATTCAGCTCCAGTTGATCATGACCAACTTTCCCACATGATGAATGTTTGCTAGCCTGTGTAAAGAAATAGACACAATAAATATTGGTTGGACACATTACCAAGGTAACTGATCCCTTCTGGTAATCTCAGAAGAATACCTACACAACTGACAGGGCACAAAACAATCCTGATTCCCAGAGTTTTGTGGAATCCATCACTGACTGCATATTCCAAAATAATGACCTAGCCACAATCAAATAATTTATGACAGGTTTGGGGGTTGTTTGTGTTTTTTTTAGTAGGTGTACACTTCAACTAGAAGCATCTTCAACAGTGATCACCACTGAGTTCACCTTGTCATAATAAAACATAAGATGTAAAAACACAAATAGAAAACTATACTGAAAAATGACATTAAATTCATTGCTGTTACATCCCAAGTACTACTTCTAGGCAGTTGTGGATGAACTGTTAAAAGTATGGATATATGAAAAGCTGAGAAAAAAATGAGACAGCTGACAGGAATAACCAGAGGCATGGAAAGACAACCCTATATGGAGTCTGAGATTGAGATTTAGTTTAGAGTTCAGATTAATAAATGTTGCCTGGTATGAATATATAAAATAATTATTATCACAGACATTTCTTTAGAGCCTATAAGAATTCTGGAGATTTCAGAAGGGTCTTGTTAGTATTAGGATAAATCCTTTCACAATTTCCACAAAAGCAGAGATAGCCAACCTATTACAGACAATAGTCCAGTGGTAGTGACAGTTGCCTTGGATGCATTAGATATTCAGCTGGGTTTAAGTCTCTATTCAGCTGGATTCAGGGAAGGAAATTGAACCAAAGTTGCATGTCTTAAAGGATAATGCCCTATCTATTAGACTCTGGGCATTGTAATGCAGATTTCTCTCAACATTTGCTGTTGAGCAGTTCCATTTTCAATAAATTAGTTATTTGCTATTTGAAATTAAAGCTTCCTGAAGGAAGTTTCTTTAAACTACTCTTGATATGAGAGAGTTTCAGGTCTGATAAAAAACCAATTTCTATCAAAATCTATGTTATCTTGAACAACTCCCTAGCAGCTTCAGTATTTCCAAGAAAAAATGCAAATAAGTTTCAGACATTTGTAAACAGTTGGTTTTTTTCTTTTAGGCAACACTAAAGAGGGGACAGTGAGACCAGACCATATAATCTTTTCCTGTTCAAGATATCAAATGATTTAAGACTGGTGAATCATTAGATCTAACCATCCATCGATTAACCTCTCATATAAAATAAAAATAATGAAATGCACAATAAAATGAAAAACATTTTCATTTAAACCTGACCAAGGGAAAACACAACAGCATTCATATTACTGGCATTTTTTTTCAGCTAAGTGACATTGCAGCTGACCATTTTTATACCTGGGAGGATAAAGCCTTTAATCTGAGCTTTAACTAATATGAGTCATCTTTACTGTGATTTCTTTTTACCCTTCCTATCTGAAATCTTCAAAATATTCTGTTCCAAAATTGAATACTAATTTTTATGTGATTTGAACTGCAAGTCTGGTTTTAATTTCTTTAGCTTGTCTTACATTTGACTATTACCTGACTGTATCAAGATGCTTATTAACAACAACTTTTAATTATTGTAACTGCCTTATGCAGGCCTTCCCAAATTACACCGATTCAAACCAACTAGAATCACATCATATAGATTACCTATAGTTATAAAAACCTAATAATTCTTGAAAACGTTTATTCACCTTCAAAGTTTACTATGAACTCATAGCTTTTAAAAGTTTTCCCTTCCCCTCTCCTACTCAATTTTCTGATTCCAGTTTTCTTTCAACCCTCTATCTTCCTCTGTCATTATGTGGGTTATCATGGTGGTTTTTTAGCTTTTTATCCCAAATTCATAACACTGGTATCTAACTACTCCCTTTGACACACTACCAACCACCTACTCTAGAGCAATCAAATCAACACTGTGCTAAGCAGTTCCCTGCACCAGTAGGTCTCCACACACACGAATTCATTAATATCATGTTGACTTGTAATCTTTTATCAATTTAACTTCTGTTCACTCTGAAAGGAGAGATAGCGTTAAACTGTGCAAATGGTAGCCCTTTTAAAGACCGATCACGAGACAGCGAAAGTCCTGCATGTGGAAACATAAATGCTGCCAAATGAACTGCACATTAATCTACTCAGTCAAGAAACAGAATACAGATTGCATCCTTCTTACTTCTGCTGAGTGCTATCCTACTACATAAAAAGCTCCATCGCAATGAAAATAGACACTAGCGAGGCAGAAAAAGACTTGCCTTTAAAACCAATAGCCTGTCATGAAAGTAAGTTTCTATTCCCACCTCCAATTTACCATATTACAAAGCAGCAATAGTTTACATTTGGATACCAAACTAGGCAATATATCTACTGTCAGAAAAGTAATGTGGAACGAATCACATTATTTCTCCAATGTTTTAAATAGGTAGAAACTGTAATAGAAAAACTGCCAAGGAACTCCACAGTTCTAATTTTATACTGTCGGTAGCTCTTCAGACTAAAAATAATTCACAAGTGTCATTTTCAAAATTAGCATTTCTATTAATAAAGAAACTGACTCATCCTAGCTGATCTTAGACATTGACTTACCAGAATAATTCCACTGAGGCAGATAAATGCATTTACATGAATAAGGACATGCACTGTAGGACTTAATAAAAACACACCTATTGAAAAATAAAATGATAGCCTAGGAATTAAGTCAGAAATTCTGACAAACATTTATTTTATAACAGCAATGCAGTTCATTTAATTGACTGCTTCTGAGTTCTAATACATACTGCTCTACAGAACTGCTTTAACATATTTAATGCAATTTAACTTTTTAGAGGTTCAAAATGCACCGTGTTTGTCTGTGGTTCATATCTGTCAAAGCACTTCTGAACTACATATTCTTCTTATCATCTTGTTTAATTATAACTCATTTTTTTAAAGTTAACATATGTTTGAAAAACAGGTCCATAAAATCTACAATCAAAGGATCTGATAAATTAAAAGAAACTAACTATAGGCCAAAAAAATATGGGAATTCAAAATAGGGCATGACAATAATTTAGGCACCTCCAGCCAGAATGGCGATCCTCAAGGCCCCTATCTCATCCTGCACATGTCTATTCTCTGAAGAGTTTTGGATGGTAAGATAGGCCAGACACAGGAGGTCCATCTCTGTGCACAGCCAAAGTTTACGTACCTGGCCAGGACTGAACATCTCACTGCACAGCTTATGTCTTAGCCTGACTGGGATCTAAAAATGAAGCCCACCCCTGCACAGATGACCTGAGGAGTTCGATCCATCAGGTTTTCTCAAAGCCAGCCTAAGCCAGCCTAATAAACACCAGCCAGGTGGGCTTCCTACAAAATTCTATTTATTTCTAATATGGTACATGAAGAGTGGCCATTCCCAGCCTAGCAGCAGGACTACTGATTCCAGAAGCAAAATCCCCAAGTCCAATTCCTTCTTCAGACTAGGACTCAAAGCAACATCTTCTAGCAGAATGTTCTAATCAGCAGGCTCCAGGCTGTATTAAATGCTGGGATGAGGACAGGGATATACTAAAGCTCTCCTGTTGGAGCTGTATCATTGTAGAGAAAATAATGCAAGATTCATTGGGCCAGAGAAAGAACACAAGAGGGAGCAAGAGTCTGTAGCCTAGTGATTTGGGCATTCAGCTGGGAAAAGGAGTTCTGGGTTCCTGGCCTTTGCTCCATAGAAGGTTCATGCAATTTATCTAACAGCCTTTCCATAATGTAAGTCCTAGCTCAAATCTGGCTACATTTTCCTTCTTGATCCAAGTCTATAAATAACATTTTGTGTAATCACATTTATCAATTTGATTTTTGCAACCATCATCACGTCTTGTGTATGTTTTTAATGCTCAATTTTAAACAGAGAACATCAATAAAATCGAAATGTGCCCCAAACCCTAAAGCTTATTTCATATTAATTTTCCTTTTTAAGTATATAAAATACAAGAACTTACTTGACAGCAGGTTAAAATTATTCTGAAATGCAAATATATTTATTTACCCATGTCAGTAATACTGCTTTGAAATACTAAGTTGGAAATGATGATTTAATCTCATCTTTTTCAGTATTGGGTAAGATTTTTAAGAAGTTGTAACTATAGTAATAGGCTTCTAACATCTTAATTCTGCTCAGTTTCAGTTTTTGATTCTCACTTAACAGTATTTTCACTTGCTGGTTCTCATTTGCTAGCGCAACGGTGTAATGTCATGCAGACGACTGTTTAAATCTAAGTAAGTTTACCCTGAAATTCCCACTCCAACAATTTCATGGACATACTTCTGTTTTTGCTAAACATTCTTTTTATAATAGCTTCATTTTGGGCCTAAGCCTACATAACAGGGTCCCTTTAAAATATATTCCATGCCTTGAAATGTATTACAAAAACTGTTATATCAAGGCAAGTTACGCAACAGCTCTCTATGGTTTTAGCATATTTACTCTGTCATGCCATATGTGAGACTGCAGCCTCCACAACAAAATCTCTACACACTGAAGTCATTATCTCTGTGAAGTCTGCAACTGGCATTTAAAACTTATTGATGGGCTGGGTATTGGTGGCTCAGTAGGCAGCACTCTTGCCGGAGGCCCAGAAGGTCAGAGGTTCACATTCTGCTCAAAGAACAAGTTGGACATATTCCAGGATTGTGTGTGGGCTGTGCTAGACTCCTAAAGGGGCAGTCCTTAGGACAGTAAGTGAAACCTTGTCTGTTTTGTGAATATCAAAGTTCTCTTGGAAATTCAAGAGGAAGAGTAGGAAGCAAATTTACTTCACTTCACCAGAAGCAAGTGAATGAAAATGTATGTACTTGCCAGGGACCCAGATTTAGTCGTGTGTGCTAAATACAGAATGGTACAACTACTGTAGAGAGAATAGTTTTAAACAAGCCATTTCGGTCTTTGTGGTCAGCGTATGTCCAAGAGACAGGTATAGGCTGCCAGGCACGCTCAGTATTAGCTCACTTCCTTGATAGCAGAATGACTTTGGATTCAATTTCACACCACACAACTATGAAAAATGCATGTGTAGTTTCGTTAAGTGAGGAGTCTAAACAAAAATGCTTTAATGCTGGTAAAACTTCAGAGCACACTATACAAATACTGAAAAAAATCTTCAGCCAAATATCCAAGTCAATACTAGCAACATATAGAGAGAATAATATAAACGGAGATTCAACCTGCTCTGGTGTTAAACTTTGATACTTGAATATCCCAGATGTCTCCCTCCTCCTCTTCTTCTTTATAGACAGGTAAAGATGGATCTCTTGAAGGAACTGGGGATCACACTCTAGGCAAAGGTTGGACAGGTGATCAATGTACAGCATGAGATTTTGCCGTGGCTATGTGCCTCCAACAGTGACTGGATCATCTGGTTTAGAAAAACAATTCAAAATTGTAATATCTTCTAAAGAACTTACTTAGGGAAAAATTAGCAAAAGGGAGAACAAATTAAAACATGGAACACAGAACTTCCCATAATTATATATTTAATTTAAATAGTCATTTATTTCTCATTTAACATTTAGTTCATTAACTCTTCGATTCCTTAGAAGTGAGCCATTAGATAATTGTATACTATTTTGACTTGAATAATTTGTTCAATAAATATTGATGAGATATGAAGCTATTCTTCTAAGATTTAATTTCTTTTTTTAATGTCTAACACAACCATTCAAACTGCCAAGGCCAGGTCTGGCCCATTATTTAAACAGGCTTTGGAGCAAGCCACTATTTATTAGCCAAATGGGATTCTACTCTGTAGTGCACTTCAGGGAAGTATTCACAGAGGTTAATGCTTTTTAACAAAGATTCATCTCCCAGCACTCCCTTCATTGTCAACAGACTGAAAGAGCATTTTCTAAAGGACAATTCAGAGAACCTAAAGTGAGACTTTTTCTTCTAGCATTTAGGAACATCATCTTTTATCTACCTATCTTGTACATAGTGCTTTGCTTTTTTTTTCTTTTTACCATCACAGAAAAACAAATAATACCCTCCTTCTCAGGAACATCCATTAGTATAATGGACCTTAGGTTTAAGTTTGGTGAAGTCAATCTGTATACAAGCAACAATGTTTACACTCAGTAAAAGAGATCATGAATTACAAGCATCATGACATCTCTAGGCTATCACACAATTAATGTGTAAGCAATGAACTTCCTAAACAAAAGTTAATGATGGCATTATTTCTAGTTTAGAAATAGAGGAACTCATAACATAATCCCAGCACAAATTTGCAATGAATTATGAGTTCATTTTGTCACTAAAATATGAAAAGAAACTATTTCAAGCAATGAAGGATGTCCTCTTAACCCATGACAACAAATTTGTTTGTTTTTTTCTCTTCTCAGTAAGAAAGCAATTAGGTTTTTTCCAGTAAAAATATCCTTGTCCATATATAAACACTCCTGGTAATCATGTAATTACCTTACCCAATCAGATTAAATTGCTGTCAATTGCGTTCCCACTGCTGATTAACTTTTGTGTACTCTAAATCTAAATGAAGTCTTTGGTAAAGTCACTTAGTCATTTACAAAGGTGTCTCTATGATTCCAAAAAGTGTAA
Source organism: Apaloderma vittatum (assembly GCF_000703405.1). NCBI lineage: Eukaryota > Metazoa > Chordata > Aves > Trogoniformes > Trogonidae > Apaloderma > Apaloderma vittatum. Next base: position 348,325 of record NW_009714213.1, on the reverse strand, counting down.
CAGCAATACATTATTTGCTATAATCATCAAATATCCAAGGTCAAGGACAGATCACAGTGGACCCCTTTTTTAAACCCCAAAGAAACATAGAATTAAACTATATTGCTTATTTTTGTGTTTCTTGCCATGACTTCTAAATGTAATAGTAACCTTTGACCCCTACACATTAAACACCATAATTATGCAATTAAAACTAATTATGCAATTTAACATACATATTTTTGTCCTACAACAGGCAGGTCAATTACCTCACTCATTGACCTTGGAAGCTTTTGCAGTTTAAACAAAACAATGAGGCTTTCAATTAATTTTAAAGTACGAACAGAGAAGGAGCAGCAGAACCACGAGTCTTCAAGCTAATATTGCATAGATGGACCACTTACGAATCTCTTAATTTTGGATTTATTTTAATAAATCCCTTGATGAAATCTTATAAGTGTCTTTCTTAGATGTTACTATCATTACAAATATTAATACATTTGTGAATAAATCATGTATACACAGTACTTGCCAAATGCAAGTAAGAGAGGAGGCCATATAATACTTTTGACTTTGTCCCACTTCTTTTCTTCGGTATAATTTCCTGTGCTCCCTCTTATACTGCTCGACCTTTCACCGTTTCACCTTCACTTTCTGAAGCCTTTTTCTTTCCCCTTTTTCCTTCATCACCTTCGCTGTTCCATTCCTAGCTGTAAAACTTGATTGCACATTATATGTTATCAATCTCCTGTAGCCGTTGACTTTTCCAGTTTCCACGTGCATCCCTAACCCTTTCATAAGATGGTGTTTCTCATCAGGTCCTGGTACCAGCGGTTCCTGACGATGACAATGCAGCACACTGAGGGAACTCTGGACTGCAAAAAGCTACAGCTAAACCAAACATGGTACATGCTCTACAAAACATTCTAAATTTTCCAGTGCAGGAAGCTGGGTACAAGTGAGAGACATTTTACAAAATTATTGAAATACATTTCACCTGGATAATATCTTTATTCTCTTTAAGTAAGCTATGTATACTGCATTGAAAATTCTTAAAACTGTACAACAGAGATTCATGTAATATTACATTGTGTCCAAGGAACTGCTCTCTTTCCACAGAGTAAAATTAGCATCACAATGCCGCCACATTTTTATTTTTCAGTAAACTAAATCCCATTCACTTAAGAACAATTCTTAAAGCAAGCACAAGATTAGGAGCTCTACACTAAAAAGGATAATGTTCTGCTATCTTGTTTTTTTAAATTAACATCTCAGCCACAAATAGTTCCACTGAAATTAATAGGCTTAGCTGTGAAGTAAAGTTACAGGCAATGTATATATAGGTATATCAACCAAGATGTAAGTTTTGTCTTGTTTTATGCGTGCAATAGAGAATAGCTACTGGGACAATACACATGCAAATCTTTGTTGACTTCTTGAAAGTAAGGCAAAAATATCTACAGTGTTTTGGTGTAATTTTTAGCATATTTTATTTCTCTGCTTCAATTAGGCCTGACTTGCACTAGGAGCTTGAAAAGATTTCAGTAAACCTTTGACATAATGGAAACAAGGAGCATTGAACTCTAAATGAGGAGGTAAAACAGGAAAGAAACAATTTAAGATGGTAGCAGGCCTTACTGCAACATTAAACCTCAAATTGGATCTGATTCCTATAAACTGAACCAATACATTGAAACAGTGCCCCAAACTTCTGGACAATAGTTTGAAGGAAAATAATGTAGTGCATGCATAGAAATTCTGTCCAAGGCAGTGGAGGAGATTATTCCTTATACTCCCATTTAACAAAAAGGTTCCTTCTGTTTTGAACGAAACATTAAAATTCTAATTCAGCTCATAGAGCATCCCAAAATGAGCAGCAAAAGAATGCATGAAGGCATCCAAATATGGTGCTATTGAAACAAAGTGGATTGGAGCAATTGGGACAGAATCCCACAAGTGGCTAAACAGCAGCAGGAGATCAGATTCACAAACAGCAGGATGCTGTTCTTTCCAGACGTGAGTGACATAATACAGGCAAAATAATCACGATTTTAGCTTATAAACATATACATTAGGAAAAGACCTTGCAGAAGAACTTTCATACTTAACAAATGTTTAGGTAAATTCTGCAGACCTAATTTACACAGAAGAGCATTTTGTCTAATATGCAAATGTAATGGCAATCACTTAAAACAGAATTTGTTATAACATAAAGACAATAACTTTTAAGAGCCTAAATGCAGAGAACACAGAGTATTTGCTTAACAATTCACTAAATGGATAAAGCCAAAAAACTTTCACAGTAAGACACAGCTTGAACTTTGTCCTGATCAATACCGTGTATATTAGGTTAAATATAACATTAAAATATTAGTTCCAAATATCTAGGATATCTAGAATGAGTAAGTAACAGAATCTGGGTAACCCTATTGATTATTCATGTATTCTGTACTATAGCAATAGGATTAGGGAAGTTTTAAGGTTCCAAAGGGAACAGCTGCATTTGTAAAGAGACATAATGTCATACCAAAATAAGATGCACTTAATAAAAAAGAAGAATCAACAGAACATTTTATAAAATCACACTTTCCTTCTAAACATCTATTTTTTCACTCATTCTATTTAAAAAATATCTATTAAAAGGCTGAGATTCCACTTAGTTTCTGTCTTACAATCAGAAGAAAAGGTATTCAATTGTTTTTTAGCTAGGGAAGTGTAAAACATAACATGTGAAACATTCAATTGTCTTCCAAAAATTATTCCCTGTCCACCACAAAATATCCTTTTGGACTAATTACTTTAGTAAGTTTGAAATAAATTATAATTCTTCTCAAGAACAGCTTCCAGCCTGGAGGAGAGACCACATTTCCCATCGACTCTTCTAACACTGAGACAAGAATTGCTGAGTGGTGGGGTAACTGCCGGAGGTCTGTCAGAGTCAAAGAACACTGGAGCACATAACAGGTCCACTCACCACAGCACCCTTTCTCCTGTGGTGGCTCTTGGTGTAGTCTCCCAGCTTAAGCAATCTTCCCAGTGTTATATTTTATGCATTGCAAACAGTACCTCAGCATTTAATAGCCTCTGATGGATTTCTGTTCTCCCCCCTGCCGCGAATTCATCAAATCCTTTTGAACCAGTAAAAACTTTAGCATTCACAGCATCATGTAGCAAGAAGTTACATAAAAGAATTGCAGTTTTTAAGAAGAAATATCCACTTCTTTTCCCCCCTGCTCCATGGTTTGTCTGTTTTTTTAGATTCCCCAACTGCTAATTTTACTTGATACTCAGATTAACTGTAGTACGAGGGATAGCAAATAGCTGTTTTGAATTGACTCTTCAGCAGGGATGACTTTAAACTGTCTAGAAACTCACAGATATTTGGTTAAAACTTATTAGTTCTCCAGTTATCAATTATCCAGTTGACTGTTTTCATTCAGAAACCAGTTTAACAGGCAGTTCTGCCTTTGAGAACACAAGCTACAATGCTTAAGGAAGCACAACAGAGAAAAGGTCAACCAACATCAGAAAGGCACAGAGTTCCCCTGCCATGGCTTGGGCAACCACAGAAGAACACCATGGTATTTGCAGAAGAAACCTGAAGACTATTCCCTGAGCTCTTTGACAGCACGTGATCAGAAGTTCACCTATCATGTTTCACAACATGACTGAGTGAGGAAACACAACATACGATGTCTGTATTTTGGTAATTTGATGGACATGTAAATAGATCTATGGTCATTTCTTCTGAGAAAGACCAGATTGCAGACCAGATCAAGTTCTTGCTAGCTGGTTTCAATCTATGGATCTTGTCACAAGTTGGCCATCTGTGATGCTAATGTGTGCTATTTCTGGAGATCTTTCATAAAGCTGTACAATCAGGAATTTGAAATGATGTCGAGATAGCCATAGCATTTAGCAGTTCTAGCTCTAGCCCCATGCTCAACTGAAAAACGACGAGATGCTGCCTTTCTATTACCTGCAGCATTGTTCAGTTACTGAAATATGCAGTCATCTTGTTCTCATCACCACAGGGAGTGTGACTCATTTACATGTACGGATGTATTGCACATTTATAGCATGCTTGGTACAGAGCAAATCAGCTCTGTAAAAGCTGATTAAGACATTATGCTGAACTAAAATTTGGATGCTTTGTGAATATCTGCGTTTTGGCCTTTCCTCAAATGTCTTCCCCCCACAAAGTGAGAGAGGACAGCTGGAGCAGACTAACTTTTTGTACACAAGAGACTTTTCTTCTTTCCTTTTGAAGGTATTACTTGTGTGTTATTACATTTACATAAAGGATCTTTCTGCTTTTCCATATATAGTAAATTGCACTCCAGTATATGAACACTGTGTAGACATTTCACCCCCAAATACAAAATAGAATTATCCTCACTGTAATTCAAGATATTTTTTTTCCCCATCACAAAGAATTGATGCAAATCTATTTTTGTTTGGTCTGGTTTATGCTGACAGCAATTAATTCTAAAGCCTACAGCATAAAGACATACAAGTATCACATATGTTTTTAATCTACAAGCAAGTTATCCAATTATTTTAGGTAAACTTTATGATCACAGCCATTCTTAACAACTCTGACATGATAGGTTGTTTTCTTCTTAATGGCTTAAGACGCATATACACTGCTATGGGGAATATACTCTTGAACATTCCTCATGTTTTACCTCTTGATCTTGAAATAATAACATAATCAATGAGCACATTTTGTTTATACTTATTAGTAAAAAGACACTAAAAGCATTCTGGGAAATCATATTCCATGCCTTAGGACTCAAACAAGTTCTCTTCATAAATAGAGCTTGTGTAAATCACAGACGAAGTTGACAAATTTCATGGGTTAGTCATGGTGAAAATATCGGATTTCATGGTTTAAAACAGATTAATAGGAAAATCATATTGGAATCCAAATTATCCAAATTCTGCATGTTGTTGAAGAATGAAATGAAAAACAGTGATAGTTCCAGAGTCCATTCACTTATTTACACTTGCTCTGAGTCATGTATAGAGTGTAAATCTTCCTCACCAACAAGCTTTTTGTAAAACCTCTGAAATGTGTATTTAGCTACATTAGGCAAGACACACTAGAACCAGAACATCAGGAATTATAAAGACTCTAATACTTTCAAGTTATTTCAATGCATTTTTCCATCAAATTATCCTAACATGAAAATACTTTGTCATCTTATAGAAAAACTTTAACTAAATGAAGAGACAGACTTTGAAATGAAAGCTGTTATTTTCACAGTCATTTATATTTGGTGCATTTAATTAAAAACTGAGGAAAGAGTCTCCTAAAGAAGTTTCATTTTAACAGATTATCTCACTATTCTGGTAAAAATATAAAATTCATACCAGTGAAAAACAACATTTGGAATTGAAAGAAACTATCGGTTTTCATGTAAAACTTCATGGCTTTTAAGTCTTTCATGATGATGTAATTTAGACTCAGGCCTTATTTAAAAGAGAGGTTACATATAACCATGTGATTCAGAGAGACTTGTTGACTATATAACTATTTGGCTTGATGCCTACATCTCTTCTACTTAGTTGTATAGACCACTTGTCATCTTTGCATATGAAGACAGCTAATTTGTCAGACATTTGCTTCAATTCTTTTTCTTTGTCTTCTTTTCAATATCCTTCATATACATCCTGGTCATCAATATCATATATCTGACTGGAGGATGGAAATTCATTTGTGTCTCCGTCTTATTTCCTTTGCATGCAATCCTCCTGGGTCTTATAGGATGTACTTAATAAGAAACACATTATTCTGCTAAAGGAAGTCCTTGAGCAGACTTTGAGAAGCAGTATGGCAAATTAGTTTCAGAACATGGAAGTCAGGTCGGAAATAAAAGCTGCAGTTATCTGCAGTACTTTCTGCAGTAGAGAAGTTAAAAAAAGAGGTCTAGCTTTCAAGAAAGGAATTATTTGATATTTTTCTTTTAGAAAGCTAGATCAATTTATCCACAAACAATAATGTGCTGGACACTAACTGAAACTAATTAAAATTAGCTTTTAGTTACATTCACATTTTTCATATATGAGCAATCATACATATTTTCCAAGTGTATTTAAACACTTCTTTTTCCACAAATCTACAACATTATTTGCAACAAATTCTACACCGTTCAAATACTTAAATAGAAAAATGTGTTTAAGTTTGAACATAGTCGTTTGGATAGTTGGAAACGCCAGGTCTATTGCTATCCTTGAAACCTTAATTCTGCCCCCTAGTGTCTATAAATTACGGTTACTTCTAAGGATCACACATTTTTCACTCTAGGATCTCAGTGTCATTCTGTTCACAGGCTAAATGTTTCTTGCAGAGTGAAGTTGCCTTTTAATACTACCAAAGTTTTTTAAATGCTGTGTTTGGTATGCACCTCCATGCAACTATTACAATTTGCTTCCTGGGCTTCCCTGTGCTGCTCATCACCATATCTGGATATCTCTAGAAAAATAACAAACTTCTTTCTGTATGTTCTTTATGATATAAAAGAGTATTATAATCCATGTGGGAAAAGATGGTGCACAGACACTGGGCACAGTTTCAAAAGTCTTTCTTTGTTGCAGATGTCTTGGTCATTTGCTCTAATGCATTAGGCTTACTTGTGTGAATTTCATCAGTTCTGATAGTCCTTTTCAATTCTGAAACAGTCGTATAGACTTTATGTATTTGACACATCTCTATAAAATAAAATTGCACTTTTTTTCCCCCCTCATTTTGTAGATGTTACAAAGTGACTTTTGCTTAGGCAGCCTGTTAGAAATGGCCTAAAACTCAGAACCACTCCTGGTACACCCATTTTGTTCCTGAAGACCAGATACTTTTACTACCATAATAGCAGTGTGTTCATCGCTCTGAGGTATTGTGAATGCTCTATACATCTCAAAGAAAACAACTGAAATAAACAGAAGTTCACACAATACCTATATTTTGATCTAAAGAAGTTGTTAGCACATAAGAAATCTGTAGAAAGGGAATGGCTAGGGCTAAATGGACAATAACATCATTGTTTGTCTCTACCACAGTCCCTGTGCCATTTAGTATGCAATTCAGGAAGGTATTTAGAGTAACAGATAGCAAGCATGGAATTGCACTGAGGTGCTACAGAAAAGGTAGCAAATGGCCGTGTAACTGAAAAGTGCTGTAACATGTCCGAAAAAAGGCACAAAAAATATATAATTGTACAAGCTACTTGAAATCTGGTACTTCCTAACTTCCAGACTTTTGATTTCCACTGTAATGTCCTTTTAATAAAGCCATTTCATTGACTTGCAACATATATTTGCTGTATTAAAAGACAAAAGCTACTGAAAACTTTAATGATAGTTCACCAGTATCAGAAGCGGTTTGAGCTCTTAACAGTGATGGCTGAAGTACAGATATACTCCGTTTAAAATAAACCTGTGGCTATTGGTGATCACTGCCAAATACAGTGTTGTGCACTGGAAGAAAAAGATGGAAAGCTGCTAGCTTATATAGTATTTTGGTTTGCTTTGTTTATTGTTAAGACATGCTGGAGGACAAATCCATCACTTACTCTGAACAAAACCTGATCACCCTCTCTGGAGCGGCCATGCAAACTGAAAAATAGTGAAAACAAGGCTTTTGATTCTTTAAACCTACAAGCTTTTCCTTCCTATTATGAAATGGATCTGATCTGAAAATCAGCTGGACTTATAAGGTGATTTTGTGCTGATTTTACAACTAGGTGACATACAGCTTGGTGGAGTTTCAGTACTGCATATGATCAGGTTAAAAATAACAGATTCGCTCTTTATTTTTACCCTCTGGTTTTCAATCACACAGACCTCAATGGATTTCTCATTATCTGTTCAAATATCAGTAAATTAGAATCAGCTACAAAATTTAATGAAATAAATTTCTTTGCAGAAGCAATGAATGCATCATTAAGACTCAATGATAGTCTCAGTCAAATTACCAAAAGCCTCCCATTTTCTTGGGCAAGAGCAGACTAAAACTGAGATACTATGAAAATTTCAATTTATTCTTCAGTAGTGAGCTTACAAGTTTTGTGTCTGTATTTATTCTCATCAGTCACTAAATTATTATAATAAATTTTTGGTTCTTAACATTTTGGGGTGCAAGAACTGCAAAAGACATGTTTGATTTTCTGTTGACAACGAAATGAGGAAAAAAACCTAGCAATATTTTCTTTACAATTCTAAAAATAATACAAATGTTCGACTAAATTTGGTCAAAACCTTGACATAATATGCTCTCCCCCAAATTCTCATATACTGAAAGAAATCAGTAATCACGTTTGTAATGTGTTTTAATGACCTCAGATGAAATCTACAGAAATGCAAAGCAAGTATAATTGTTGTTATTATGATTAAAACATCTAGTTCTCCTCACTATGTTGATTGCCTTAAGTAACACAGTGGGTAGCCTGTTATTACTAAAGGAATAAACTTTTTCATCAAACACTCTTTAGAAAAATATTTCCCTGGAAATGTAACACAGCATGCAGCAAGACCACTACAATTTTCCATCATCTATGAGTACACGTAGCATAGGTACTGTATTTAGATAATTTTACTTGAGCTTTTTGGCAATAGTTCCTCTCAAGAAAACCTACATTAACTTGAAATTTAGAGTCTGTTATCCCCAGGCCAGCTTCACTGGAATTTTTAATATGGCACTGTCTATTCAACAGTTGTGTGTAAAATGCCAATAAACTGGCCAGAAAAGAGCTGAAGGGCTAATTGCCTTTTAACTCCACTGTGATGATAAAGTCACGTAGAAAGAAAGGAAAAACTCCCACTGCTTTAATAAGTTTATCTGACTGCCACTTTAACATTCTCTGTCTGCATACACTTTAGTACATTCACCAATAAAAGGATAAAAGCATTCAAAATCCTAAACCCTCAACAACTAAGAAAGTCCAGATTCAAAATGTCTGCTCAGCTGCAATCAGCCCATTAGGTCAGCTAGTTTTTCCATACTACCTGATTTCAACTATAGAGTAGATATCAAGAAAAAATTCCTTTGAATGCAAAAGATTACAAATCCTTAGGAAACTGGAGTGAGAGAAGGAAAACTATTCTGAAATAGCAATAAAAAGCAGAAACTGCTTCTCACAGCTGCCGGGTGAAATAGTGCCAATCCAGTCAGTGGTGAAATTTCCACTGACTTTAATAGGTCAAGGATATAATCTCAAAATAAAATACAATGCAGGGAAATTTAAAAGCCTGGATAAATACATAATTCTAATTTTCAGTTGTTCTCTGTTCCTTGAAGCACATTTTATATTCTTTTCTTCTAAACTTCCCTCTTCAAAAATTGATTTTGTAAATACATTTGTCTTCATTTGATTGTGACTGAGATTTTCTCCTAACTCTTGTTTTTCCACATTATTTCTTATTAATTCATAATTAAAAGTAGGCATCAAATAATGTCAGTTTCCAAAGTCAATATTTATAGATAAAAGATGTATTTTCCTTTGCAAGCTGAGTGACAGATAACCATTCTTGTCCTACTTGATTCCACAAAATGAGTTGGTTATCAAAAGACATTTCATAGAATGATTAAAAGGAAGAAACTAGTCATCACTTAATTTTTTGCTACATCTGTATTTACGCTTCGATCAGAGAAGTAATACAATCAGCCCTGATACTGAATTGACCTGTTCTACTTCATAAAACGAAGCAGCAGCAGAGGCACTGTGATTGTCAGCTGCAAACCACTGAGTGTTTCTTTTCTATTAAAAACATCTTTCATGTTTTTTCTTATTGTAACCTGTAAAGAGTAAATCTGAAATCCAAAAGAATTTCTGTAGAAAAGAATACTGCTAACACTGGAAGTTCCTCAAGTACTCATCAAGGCAAATATTGTATCATATTTCAGTAAAATTTAAAAGCAGAAGTTCAAAGGAAGGGTCCTTCAAAACAGACATATGTGCATCAGGACCTATGCACTAATATATGCATTTCTATAGAGTTCTGTATTTTCCTTCTCCATCACTTCCATTTGTTCCAGATTTTATTTCTTACACATTTGAAGGTACATTGTTCCACACTTGTGTGATGAAAGACAGAACTGGATGGAAGTACACTGAAATGTTAGAGGGAGAAGGAAAAAAAATTTAACTGAAATTTTCAATTTCTAAGGTAGTAAGAAAATTTAGTGCTCAGAGAGACACAGAATACTCATGTTCACAGTGCAAAACAAACAACTTGACTATCCTTCCTAACGTAAAATTCTAATACCTAAGGGAAGTAATGAATTTATCCATAACAAGACACTACTTTTAGGTTGTCACTGCAGTTCAGGGATATTCTGAAAGCTTAGATCTTTGTTACTAGATTAGAAGGCAGAGTAAACTAAAAGATCAAGCTAATCTACGATAAACTTCTTTTCCACAGTTCAAAGGCATTGGCCTATCCACAGGTTCAATTGCAGGTTTCTTTGAAGATGTGCCCTAAAGTTCATTAAAGAAATTTCACTGACTTGAACTGATTTCAACATTAAAAAGATAATGCAAGAGCTTCATTGCCAGAAAAAACCTGACAGAATGACTTTGAACCTTTCTTAGGTGCTATTGGATTGTTTTTTTTAACTCTTCCACTAAAAGCCTTCTTTATTTAAACACATTTTTACATTTAAATCCTTAAGAAAACTTTAAAAAACTTGAAAACACAGATTTAAAAAAATCTAGTAAAAAATCACTACTAAATTATTGCTACAGAGTTCAGACTCAGCATCACTGATTTTTCCCTCTCATTGACTGTCCTTAACAATATTTCCAGGTGGTTGTGCACACAGTGAACCATCAGTGATTGCTTATGCGGCATCCTTCTGTGCATAGAGCTCTGCAAAGAAATATAATGGCAAGAAAAACTGCAGTCTTCAACAATATAATATTTAGACAGAGGTACATAGCCTTCTCTTAATAATACCTGCTCCATAGTCTGTGTCAATAAGAATGCAAAAAGGAAAATAACTGTTCAAGATTTTCTCAGCTTCTGTTGAAATTCAGAGATAATTTTGCTGATAATAACTCTGGGCTTGTACTTGGTCATTAAGATAGACTTTTGGTTTTTTACACTATGGTGAATGCTAATCTCCCTATTCAGAAAAAAATCCTAATTGTTGGTATGACAGTAAGGGGACTTCTATTAATTAAGTAGCTGAAAGGGAGGCTCTGCCTAAACTACGGGACTGCCCATTCTTTCAATATTTGTTACAAAATAGCTTGCAAAGTACTACAAATACATAATTTTTAGTACATCAAGTATAAAAACTGTCTTCTTTAAAAATAAATTCTACATATTTAGTTCAATTAAATACTTGCATTCCCTCAAACAAATGGTATTAGGCAAAGGGTATTAGGCAAGTCTGTAAATATGAAATAAATATCACAGATAAATAAACCCATACTAGTGCTTTATTTTAATAACCTATTTGATTTTTTTGTTTCTGTTATTGGAACCAGAAAGGGAATTTTGAAGTGCTATAATTATAAAATAAAAAGGTGTAGAAAATATTAGTTGAATTTTTTTTTAAACAACTGAAAAACTCTGTTAAAAACCCAGCAGAATAAGTTACTAAATATTGTAAAAAACATTTGTAAAAAATGTATATTGATATAAATTTAAAATATCAATATAATTATATTTACATCTATATTCTCCACTTATATAAATGTTCATATATTGATATAATTTTGGGGGTCTGTCTTGCTAAGGACAAAAGAACCTCAACTCTCCATCATAATAAATAAAAATTTGTTATTCAATAAAAGGTAAAAGGATATATAAAAATTTCATGCTACAGTATTGCCAGAAAGAATGTTGTTACTTAGAGCTGATTAAATATATCTGAAACTATATTAATAAATAAAGAGAGAATTATCTTTTGCTTTTAAAATTTTGTAAAATATGACTGTTTGAAATGAAGCTGGGGTACAACTGGTCACAAATCAGGTTAATGCAAATAGATAGAAAACAATCTATGAACAGGTCATAACATCTTTATAATTCAGTTCCTCAAAACAGAAACACAACAGTTCCTACTTACAAATTATTTTGTGAAGTTTAAATTTGTTAGAAAGATAGTACATTAGTATTAGTAACTAATGCCAGATATTGTGATTAGAGATGCAACCAAAGGCCTCTCAGAGGAACACAATGTATAAACTATACACATAATACCTAAAAAGAATGAGCTGCTTGAACAACACCCTTATGCTTCAGCAGTGAAGGTAAAACTTGCTTTTATAGTTTGATGTAAAAGGTCATGACTTTCAACTGACATTGATGGATTGTAGATCACACCTTCAAACTTAGCTGGATGAGTTCCAGCTTTCATAGGTGTGATATCACTATCAGTATTGCTACCACAGTCAAATAATTGACCAGTGACATCACATTCAAATTGTAAGATTTTATTTTGAGTCTATGGGCTGCCATGTGTTTAATACTATGGTGTACCATGAGAGCCCTTAAAGCATTTCCTTTTCATTTTTTTCTTCTGTTAGCTGGGTTATTAACTGTATTAGCAGTATTTCCTATTCTGCATATAGGAAATACCTGCTCATACCAGTAATACCTTGTCTAACTGTAAAAAAATTAAAATAAACAGGAAACTATCTGCTCTCCTACACTGCATAAATACATCAAACTCCTAGGCACATAGAAGTCAGACCTTGCAATCCATGGTTAATGTATCTTAAGAGTACTTTGTCTTCTTCTACACAAATCCCACCATAAGATTTCATTCAACTTAGTCCTGTCTAAAATTAAAATAATGGTCACTTGCTAGTTATTTTATTCAGTATGAATGCCTACTGCAAGAGGAGAAAAAGCAACCAAGTATAAGAAATGACAGCAATCACAGTCATCTAAAAAATAAGTATTTGTCAGTTTTTAACATATAATTATAAAATTAAAATATAAGACATTTTAAAATCAGATTTATTTGCTGAAAAAAAAGTCCAAAATGTTTGTTGAACTCAGCAAGTGTATTAATTTTTAGGACAAGGTGTATTCATAAGAATAAACACATTTTTTTCTTCCTTAGACTCTTGAGAATGACTTTTCTTTTGCTAAGATCCTGTATATTTTCTTCTATGGGAATGTTATGAAAATTCAACCTCATTAAATTAATGCCTCACATTGAATTAGAAATTGTTGGTTCCCAAGGATGATGCTGTATTGGGGATTACTTTGTTTGCATACTGCATTTCTCTTAACTTTTAGCCTGTTAATTTCTGCATCAGAATTCCATTTTTACAAAGAGTGTAGACAAAAGACACTAGTGGGGTTTTTAACTCTATGAATGAAGTAAAAAGACAAGGGCTTTGGGGTTTTTTTTTCACTACAAAGGTAAAAACCCCAAATCACATTTTAATTTATTCATTTATACATTGAGATCAACATAGTCTGAAACTTCAGCTAAGTCCAAGATACATTGTCCTACTGAAATTCTGTATTAAGTAAATATTTGAAAGATATATCTTTATTTCTACAAAGATTACTTTTAAACAATATCAACCTCAAGAATCCCTTAGCTATAGATGTTAAGCTATATTTAGAATTGTAAGGAACTTTTTCTTTTCCTCTTAGAAGAACATGAAGTAATATATACATCTGAAAACATTTTATTTATTGAAATTTAGTCATTTCTGGTTTTTTGTACCACGAACAGATGCAGAAATATTATATATTCAGTGTAGACATGTCTAAAATTGAAAGGCAACAAAGTATAAGCCAGAGTCAAATTCTTTCCCAGCATTAATTCCACTCTTTTTTCCTCCACCATGCATTCTTGCCCCTTCTACAACAGTCCTTGAAGTTTAGCAGCTTGAAATCATATGTCTGTCTAGGTATGTGGAAACAAAGTTAAGCTGCTAGGTATGTGGAAACAAAGTTTTTAGGAGACCCATAAAATCTAACAAGATCAGACTAAATTATCTGCTGCTGATCTGCACTGATACATTGCTGCTAGTCACTAAACCACCCGGTTTCGGTCCTGAAAAAAAATTGAAAGAGCAATGAACCATGATACGCAACTTCATTGAAAGCGGGTTAAGCACATTATCAGACATCAGAAAAAGCATTTTCAATCCCCTTGGTTGTCAACTTGGAAAACACTAAAAGTGATAATTACCTCTTTAGCACTAGCAGAGACCAGCTGAAGTATTACAGCATGAAAACTCTTTCATTGCTCAAACCCACCTCCTACTGACTAGGAACGCGTTCAACTATTTTTTAATTCTGGGGTAGAAATTACGCCACAAAATCTGTACAGAGGCCTACCTGAGGAAAATAAGGTTGCACTTCAATCACTTTCTCCACTGTCATGTCTGTGCAAATACCTGCTCCTATATGCCAAGTATCTGAGATGGGATCAAAATGTGGTTTGGGGCTTTTACAGTTCCTTCTTTTCCTTCTAGAAGACAGTGTATCAGACACTGCTTTATTTACCTCCCACCAAAGAGCTGCAACCAAGCAACTACGTTTTCTTCTCACTCTCCTCCTTCTATGTCTCCTCCTTCTATAGTCTGTTTTCCTCGTAAGAGTCAGACCTTCTAAGGCAAAAAAGGACTGCATCAGTAATTTAAACATAGTGTTACACATATTTTCAGACCACCTGCTAATTCTAAATGAAACTAGCCACAACTGTAGAATTAGTCACAACTCTCATATTTGCTACTATAGAAAGTATGAAAAGGTGTATAAAAATAAATATTGACTATGTTTTTGTGCATGAGCCTCCAGAGGAAAGTCTTGATCTTGGAGGACAGCAGTGTATGGATGGTGAGCAAGTTAAATCATTCTTACTTTAAAACGAAATTCTTAAGACTTCTCCAGGCCCTTTGCTTTGTAAAATTTCCCTCACATTTAAAGCCATGAGAAAACAACTGATAAAGTCTCTCCATGACATTATGTATAACGTATCTTCAACTGATTCCTTCCACAGATCCAGCTAAACAAAAAAAACTGGAACACTGCATCTTAAATGAAGGATTCAGAATGACAGAATCATGACAGTGGCTTCTAAGCGCAACAGCCTTTCTTCCTCTACAGCCATGATTTTAGTTTTGTTTGCTTTATACTCTTGACTCATCAAACTCCTTTTATATGTGCATCTTGCAGAAGTCGTATTTCTAATTTCCACTTGCTCAGTTCCTGCTCTCACTTCATAAAGTATAACTGGAAAAAACTCATATCCATGAGCCTTCCTTTGTTACAAATTTGTTCTTTTTCTCAATATTTAATAGGCTTACTTCATTAAAATTATTTCTGTTACCCATGACTCATTCTAAGATCCAGATATTTATTTGCCATTTCTCAAGTTTACCTCCCAGTATATTGTTACCATCTTTGCTCTGAACAGTCTTGACAATTTTTTCAGCTTGTCACATGCCATCATACAAGTTATCTGACAAAATGGAAAAAAAAAAAGATGGAAACAAAAAAAAAAGGTAGATGTGGGAAAAAAGGGGTACTAGAACATTAAAGTCAGAAAAACTGAGAAATCATATCATTTACCATACAAATGATAAAAGCAGAATCTTCTAGGTTACATACATTAGTTCAGAACTACAAAACCCAATTTCCTTATCCACTGTTTGATCTATACACTCACTTTGGAAGAGGTAAAAAATACACAAAAGAAATCCAAGAATCATAATCTTTTGGTTTTCTCATTAGGCAAAATTAGACAAAGTGGAACCTTCAAGAATTATTTCAAGTAAAAGGAAATCCCAATCTACTCTCTAGTTTATGGCCGCTGTTATTTCAAATGACCAGGACAAACAGATGAGGAAATTAGTTGGAAGAGTTAAGAATAAAATTGAATAGGAAGTAAGAGTAACATATGTCTGAATGATGTGATAAAACACCAGAAATCACTAAATGCATTAAAACTTTGCCTGCTATTGATAGATCAATAACCAACTATAGCAATACTCACAACATACTAAAAATACTCAGTATAAAGTAAAATACAAAAAAGCCACTGACATACCCTGGTTATATATTACTTGTGAACCAAATTATAATAGAGTGTGAGTTTAAGGTATAGCTACAATATTTTTGAATCATGTTCCTAATTATAAATCTTGCAAGCTGGCATCTACTAATACTGAAATATCCACCCTTGGTATTTTTATCCTTGCCTCTTTAAGGACTCAATTTAATTACAACATTTGACACATATTTTGACTCTAATAAAATGAAACTCTTTATTGTTGTTCCAACAGATATATCAACCCTGTCCTCAAAGACTCCAAAACCTCTGGCTACAAGAAAAAGCATCTTTTAAGTCTTTGATTCTCTGGATACTTATCTTCTCTGAGTACATCAAGGAAAATAAGCAAATAAATAAACAACTCAACTTTTAACTGCTATGCCTAAGACCTTTAAGTAGCAAACAAAAATACTTGACTGAGGTATGTTATGGCAAAGACCCAAACATCATATATACAGGATTATGCCACATGTTTAAAACAAGGAAAACAAGAGCAACTATGCTCATCAGTATTATGGGGTTTCATTCTCTTTAAACACACAAAACATCTTACAATCAATAAAAAGCACATTAGATGTATGGCTTCACCCTTTTCTCATATTTTGGTTTTGATAATTTTCTTGAAATACTTCTTTTTTTCAACTAGGTGAAACACAAAGCAAAAATCACAGATTGGTTTGCGAATCGAATGATCAGGTAAGATCTATGGAGCACTTTCAGGCACTAACCTTCTCATTCACTTGCACTCCTGCCACGCCTGGTTAGCTCCCTGTATTCTCAGAGACACTATCATCAGCTATGAAGCAGGCATGGTAACAAATTGAAACAAAAATATCTTTTCCACTCCTAAATTCTGGAAGCTTTTCCCACATCAAATACTTTGTGGGAGACATCACAAGAGGAGGCACAGAGTGATCCAGGACTTAATAACATATTCAGTAATGTAAACTACACATTAACAGCTCTGCTACAATGACATAGTGTGTAGCTGTAGTGCACGCAACAAAGCCAAGCAACACCAGTTAAGTTGTGGATCCAAACGGACTGAGTGCGGCCTCTTGTTTCAGTGGTCCTTTCCTGTCTCCACGTTTTTCATTTTGCAGCTACCCTCACTCAGAGGAATTATTCACCACTGTCTGCATAAATAATGACAGCTATGATTATAGCATTCCTCTGGCATTTCAAAAAACAGTACTCCTGCTAAGGTTTATTAGGTAAAGACTGGTTTCCGCAGTGAGTAAACATTTAATGTGCCTACAACATGCAAGCTACAGATCTTCTTACTGTGAACAAGGAAAGTGGAGAAACAATCTGTCAGAGGCAAAAAGCCTTAAAACAGTAAAACTCTACATACTAATCTTAGCAATTTACACTATTAGAAATAATACCATTTCTACATCTATACGCATATCAGGTAATGATGGCTTGTGGAAGAGATACTCAGATTTGCACCACGCAGTGAAAATTAACGGCAACTGAAACTTTCTAAGGAAGGTGGGAAATCACCCACTTCAGAGCAAGAGAATATAATGGCTGTAAGAGCAAACATGTAGCTTTCTCACCTCTCCAAATCTGTCACAATTCTAGCAAATTGTGGGGTAAAGAATCCCTTGTCCCCCAAAAAGATCAGTGAAAGAATGCCCAAGAACTACTATTCTATAGAACTGCTTTCAATAAACTTCCCAAAGTGCATATTTCCTGATTTGAGACTAAAAATTCAACACAACACTCCTTGCGACATTCAAAATTATTGTTTCCAGTACAACTCTACGCATTATTCATTCAAGGACTTAAATCCCATTATGCTATTCACAGTATAAATAACTTTTCTCCACAATTTTCACAACTTTGGATGAAAATATAACCAAACAAATAAGGGTGAGATGAAGAGGTAGATACAGCCTTAATTTGAATTACTATTTGTCAGCTTTGCCTGTCAGTTGCCCCTCTTTTGCCAAACAGAAGTTAATAGCTTTTAAGGATAATTATTAGTGATTTAAAAGGTGACACACTGGTGAGTTTATAGATTTGGACATCGACTCCCTTCACCTGGAAGAAACATGAGAGAAAGTGTGTGGTTATTGGAGGAACAAGTAGACTATATGAGCAATAAAGGCTGGACTTCCTGATGCAGCCAAGGAGGGAATGACAATGTGTTCTGGAATGCTGGGTCTAAATGGTAGAGAGATGATTTCTTACTGAAGATTGTACACCAAAATAAGACAGGTCTAAAACGTTCTCATTTATTGCATACTATTGTGAGCACCTCAAAGACAAAGTTTACTAACCAGCTTTCACCCTTAAATCTGGGACTCTGTTTTTTCCTACTGCATTAATAGCAGATGCTCTATGGAAAGCAAGCAGGTACAAAGATAGAAAATAAGGAATGTTTCCTGAGAACAAAACTACAACAATATTTTTATGCCCAAAGACTTCTCAAAGACTTAAAGACTGTAATTTAGAAATCTAGGTTAAAAGTGTTGATACGTAGATAAAAGATATTCATAATCCATTTTGTCTTAACTTTACCAGATTCTCAGGGCCAAAATGCTTATGTATGCTTACAATATGCTTATGTATACAAATAATAATCACTACATATATAAGACAACTATAATACACATATTCTGACATGTCAGCATTAAGTTTTCTAAAGGGTTCAGGAGCTTCCTACAAAAACCTGCCACACAAGTTACTCAGAATCACAAAATGGTAGAGGTTGGAAGGGGCCTCTGCAGGTCATCAAGCCCAACCTCCCTGCTAGAGCAGGATCACCTAGAGTAAGCTAAGAAGGTGCTTAGGCAACATATTACCAAAGCTGGCAATCCTGAAGATTATCTTACATTTTAGACAGTGGACCTACAAAAGCTTCAGGACAATCTCTAAAGTATACAAAAAATGCAAATGTGCATACTGGAAAAAGGAAGAGAGATGTTTCAGTGCCTGGTGTTTTGAGTGTACATACATGACAGAGGAGCGGCAAAACAAGGACAGGACTGACAGGGATGAAAAATTAAAGTACAGGTAAAGAAACTGATATCATGACCTGGATAGCTGTGTGAACTGAATGCTGCCAAGACCAGGGTAGGACATCAAGTAGGTACAGAACTTCTAATTTAGTCCTTCTGTGCTCAGGAAAAAAAACCCAGCTGTGTGTATTAGAAAACATATATCGGTCTGTAACAAAGAAAGCTGGAATAAATGCACCCAAACACTGACAAGTTAAAAGTGATGTTTGTCATTGTGTTCAACAGCATGGACATTCATAGTATCACATCTTGGTGGAGATAAAAGAGCCATTGATATTGGTACAGATTAGATCACCCATTAAAATTTCAGTAATACACTTAACTTGGAAGAACAAGAGCAGCTGTATGTACTGCTGTGAAACCTTGCATGAACATCTGGGCAACATTTGCTTGCTTCATACAAAAAGACATTTTATTTGTACTTCATACAAAAGGTATTTTATTCCAAATACTTTACTACTTTAGTAGGTGCATTTATTCAATTCTTGCTTTGATTAGAAAAATAATAAAGTGACTTAGAGATGAAATTGCTCAGCAGTCATTTAAAATTAGGCAGTTTCATTTTGGTAGCATTTTTAAATGCGTAACTTTTCCCTTGTACAAATGCAAAACTTCTCCCTTGTACAAATGCAAACATAAGCTTCTTCCAAACACATGTCAGTAACCATATCTGCTGGGTCTCATGTGCAATCCTGCTGCAAGACCTCATGCATTTACAGCATGGTGCTACTTTCTTTCTCCAAATCCATAACCTAATACACTACATGCAACTGCCAGGATAATGAACCATGTCCTTTCAGTGTGACTTAGATGGCAGTGGCAAAATGACAAGGGCAAGTCATGCAGCTGAAAAAGCATGCTACAAGGCCTGCATGGGCCAGGCTGTCTCTATCATGCTCACCTCCCTCACTTACACAGCTCACATGTTGGGATTCAAATAAACTGAAAGGGCTGGTGTGCATAGGAGGGGCTGACATGTGGAAAATCAAATATGGAGGCAAAACACTTCTTTTATGATGCACAAAACCCATTGGTGTGGTCAACAGATGGAATGCAGCCAGATGCTCATTACAGCAATGCTATTGACATTGCTACAATTAAGGCAAGAGTCACTGTTTCCACTGTAAACTCCTGTTTGCAAGACCTTATAAATTGGCCGTAAAACTTCACTTCAGGCAGAACCTTAACACTCAAGGTCTCAGCATTAAAGTATGTTTCACATAAATTAAAAACAATGGTGCGCCTTTCAGATTACATGGTAGCTCAAAACAGGTTTCCCATTCTTGTTCTAGTATTCTCAGCACTCGTTCCGCTCAGAAAAACCTTTGTGTCTACTGAGTAGAATGATGGAATTTTCCAGTCTAATTACAATTTTCCATAGTAGCAATTTCATTTCTTATTTTACTATCACATTAATAACTTAAGTTGTTAGCTTTGGAAAACTGGTTATCATCTTTTGAAACAGTTTAATTCACAACACCTCTGACATATTCATTTAACATAATTAAAATACAGCTTCATATAATAAAGGACCTTGGTTGAAAAGGATGCATTATAGTTTTTAGACTATTTTACTCACAAACACCTCCCTGTACCCCCTCACATGAAACAAATCCAATCAGCTAATACAGTATGTTATCCTTTGTCCCTGAAGTAAGAGGGAAAAGTTTCCTTGGGTTTCAACAGGAGCAGACCGAAGCTTTCAAAATACATGGGTGCATAACACTACAATTACTTCTTATTTATAGAGTGCTGACAGTAGGCTCAGTGCTGTACAAACAAAAGAAGACATGGTCCCTGCCCCTTGGGGCTTACAATCTGAAAACACAACAATTGAGGCACATAAAACATCAAGTGGTGATACAGTCCACAGTGGAACACTGACATGTTTGTTTTCCCATAAATAAATTGCTCTTTGGGGGTAGAGAGAAAAGGGGTAGATAGTCTTCATTTTGTTTTTCAAGAGAGAGGATTTGAAAGAATTTATATTCCTAGCACCTAGTTTTCCAAATTCCCCATCAAACACAACTATGAGAAAAAATTCTATTATATGTAAGGACTTAGTAGACAGTTATTGTTACAGAAATATGTTTACACGCCCTCTAGAAGTAGCTGAAATGCTACTGTATGTCTATATTCCTCAACTATTGAAAAGCAATCATCCTTCTACTTCCCCATAGAACATAACTGTCTTGACACATACACATAACTGCATAACTAACCATGGTTAGTGCTCTGATTGGTAAAGTCATCTACAGCAGGACAGGATCTTGCACTTTTCAGTAGAGCCTCTGTGCTTGCGAAGCTTGGATTGAGATACACAAATCCAGTGGAACTTCTTTTTAAAGAACAAATGCAGCTGGGTTTTCTAAAGCTTAGGAATGCCACTGGTCTAACTGCTCTAAGATGTACTGCATTTCAGCAGCCCACCAGAAGAAACAGAACATTTAATTCCATTTCCTTCCAGGCACTTTGCCGGTTATGTTCTCAGCAGACACTGAGTCAGACTCATCCTATTTTACAGATCAAGCCCTTATTATAGTATCAGTATTTTAGATTTAATTTATTCAGATCAGCTTCAACATAAACATTAAAGTAAGGCCAATCCCTTCTTTCTCCTAATTTAACCTCTTCTGGGCAGTGACAGGTATATAGTGTGTGCCCTGTACGTCTTCCAACTGCCAAATTAAGTTAGGAAAAATGCTGAAATCAGGAAGGCAATTTGGCACATGCAACACTTAATCCCAACTAAGTGCTAATGTTAATGCTTTTGAGGCACTCCTCAACTACGTACATGACAAAATCCAGTCAAAACTCTTACAGAGCTAGATCCTGCAGCTAGTAAGCTCCACAGTGCAAGTGCCTGAGACTGCAGCTTTGCATTCTTCACATAAATTCCTTATGACCTATGGCTTCATGGCTGGCTACAGTTTTTAAATTAATCCAGGCTTGATTATTTATCATGCTAGGTCAGTGACAAGTTTTAAAAAACCCCTATTCTTTAAATAAATATTTACACTGTTTATAGACTGTAATATCTTCACAGAATTATAGAGTAGAAGGTTTTTTGGTTTTTTTGTTTGGTTTGGGTTTTTTTAAGTTTTTTTAAGTAACAGATCAAGACTGGAAGGCCTAAAATTTGACCTACCCTGGCAGTGATCCTCATTTCTATTTATTTATTTTTCTAACCTGCTTGCCACTGGTAAAATTGAATTAATGAAAGGTAAGTGCTATAAATATTAAAATAATAAAAATAATGTTTAGGACATATGAAATATTGTGCAAGAATTAACAATAAGCTTATTTGTTTACTGCAATGCCCAAATAATTTGTGCCTTTCCAAGAAGTTATTTACTCGAGAGAATGTTCAGATTCTAAAAGCAGAAAGTGTAACTCCTTCCATGGAGGCACAAGGAAAAATACTCCTATCATACACATGGAAGAGAAACACACGTGTGCTGCATGGATATCCACAACCTATCTGAATAGTTTAAGTTTCAAATTCTTTTTTCTGCAATTGGCATGGCTTATTATTTAGAACTAATTTTATTCCATCAACTGTGACTTCATTCATTGTGTGGCTCAGTTTTCATTGAAAAGGTTGTACATATTTATGACTATCTGTGAAAAGTTGAAAACATCAGCAATTTCACCTTCTGTGTGTTAAAAACTTCGTATTTTAATATAATGCTAACTCAATTGTAAGCCTATTTAATACATTTAAACATTAAAATATTTAGTGCATTTCTAGGTGAAGACGTGTTGCTAGGGATTAATCTGCAGCTGAACAAAATGTTTTACTAATGCTAAATGAAAAGCAATTGACTTTATCCGCTACAGGATACAAAACTCTCTTACAGAACTCCCCTATTTGCTCCTTGTAGGGGTTGGCTCAATCACAGGGAGAGGAGGAATCTTATCTTTTCTTTGATTAAAGGCTATTGCAGATATCCTCCTGATATCCAGGACATATCACGTCTAATGAATAGGCACTTTGTTACAGAAGTTCAACCTCTAGTTACAAATCATTTTTCAAGTGCTATATATAAGAAAGGACAACTGAAATTTATCCAAAGAAAGAATAGTCTGTATGATTTATAGCCTGCAAAGATGGGAAAACTCCATTTTTGTTATGCTGAATCAGTAAAAACATTACAGGGTAAATTTGTATTTGACTTTTAAGAATGGGTTATGTAGGTAAAATGCAAAGACCTCAGTTAATGAACTGTTTAAAGAAAACAAAAAAAGTAAATGAACCCCTGTTGGTTGAACATATTCATATTCCAAACTCCTTGCATTATTTTTATTTTGCTTTAGCAGTATATTCCTAAAACAGCACAAACATGCAACAACTTATGACAGTGGATATAATTTTACAATTGCCTTCCATGCATCTGCTCTCCTGCTAAAGGGGGACATTCTGCCCTCCAGTGCCCCCTCTCCCTGTGCCTCCCACCTTCCGACCACAGTTCTCATCATTGGCCTTTTTGTACATTACTATTAATTTGGCTAATTGGTGAACTGGCTAAGCTCACTGATTCGACAAAACAATATTTTCTTTTTTTTTCCCCCTCTTTTCTAAGTGTTAGTTTTCAGCCAGATCGGCAAGCTGAGCAGGAGTACTAATAACGGCAAAAAACATCGTGCAGCTAGGAGTCAAGGAAAGGACAGGAGCATCCTTCACAGCAGCACCAACAGACTGAGAGCAGCTTTCACAGACAATAGAAAACCCCTTTTTGGATATTTTTTACTTTCCCTATACACTGTTCCATCTCTCATTTTTCATGGATTATGATTATCTTCTGAGATACATTTATTAGTTATTCACATCACATGGCTATAAAATAATAAACTAAGATTAATTAGAATGCCTTGGTCTTCTATGAAGTATCTTTAAAATTCAAGTGTTTTGCAAGTTAATTTTATTTCTATTTTATGAAGCTAGGTAAACACACAAGCCAGGCTATTAATAAAGGAAATTAAAGCTCTTCTCATTTAGGTAACAGATTCAGGTTAATAATAATTGCAAAGTTACTATAACTAAATAGCCTTACAGTTGACTAACATTAAATGACTTTCTATCATCTATCTACTATAAAGTGTAAAAAAGTACTGTATCACTGGCCAGCACAGTGATACTATAACCTAAAGTGAAAAATCAAGTCAGAGAAGACAAGATTGAGGGTTTCCAAATATAAAAGAGGTACATTCATAGGGTTCTCCTGACTATTCTAATAAATTCACGTACTGAAGTGTATTGGCACTGGTGGAGTCACCAGGAAGGCACGTGCTAAGTTCCTTTCACAGAAGTTCAACCTCATATAGAAAAAGAACATTTAGTGATATCCAGATACGCAGGCAAATTTGATTCTTAACTTCCTCATTTCTGAGTGACTGCTGACAAAGACTCATCAATACAAGCCCCAAGTCCTCCTTCTGAGCAGGATGATTTATATAAAACTTGTGATGGCAGAAAAGACCTTTCAGTTCCATCTGATAGTTTATTATCATCTCTACTACATCCTTGCTTCATCGTTGCCTCATCCTTACTTGAATGAAATGCAGATAGACAAATACTTATTTCTGTAGTACCTGTTATAAGTCTCCATATATTTACCTGACCGTATACTCTGAGGTCTCAGAAAAAAAACAAATCTTGGTCCAAACAAGGGCTCAAGTAACCTGATCTAACATTGAAGTTAGCACTTGAATGTCACCTCAAGTAAGAATCTACTAATGATAAAAGTATAGTTAAAGTTTATACAAAATATTAATTTCTGAGTTTCATGTAAAATTTTTATTTAAGCCTTGAAGGCTGTCAGGATGGGACCAAGTGTCATATCACTACAGATCATTAGTCAAATTTAGGTCTCAAAGTATTTACTTCCTTCTTCCCATCAATGAACATGCTTTAAAAAATGATATGAGCTGCCACTTGATTGTGAAGTGCCCCAGACATGGGGATGGTTTATATACAACATTCTATTCTGTAAGAAACATAAATCAGCATATTTTTTAGTATTACTTTTCATGTACACATGCATTATTCAACTACGTTATCTACAGATTTCCCGTAGAGCTGCTTGCTATACATTTGTATATGTTAGCTCTTTCCATTAAGCTGAGCTACTCATTTTCTGCAATACCACCTGAATCATGCCTATTAAAAATTGTCACTCCCATGTAACATAATCCCAGCTAAAGTTCACATGCAAGATGTAATCTCGACAAGCCACTTGGAATCATCTCTAAAATAAGTAAAAGCTTGCATTCTTCCAAGGGAATGAATCAATATGATAAAAATGTCTCAGATGGAAGTCTAATCTGTTCACATGAGAACCTGCCACTAGAACACTCACTCACACTGTAAGATTAAACCATCATTATAATCTGTCATTAGAAGGAAGAGGGATTCATTCAATTTCTGAAACTTCTCTTAAACTCCCAGTAAAAACCTTTCTCTCACATTTTCATGGTTGCATGGAAACAAATACCACAAAATGCATTAAAAAAAAGTTTAAAAATGTAATTTTGGTCACAAAGTTCTGTTTACTTTTTTTCTCTAAAAATCTACTTCCATTCAGAAACTTCCTTCAGAACAAATATATGCATTCTAACTACTAAAACAAGATATCAAAGCTCCAATTTATGAGAATTTTCTTTAACTTGTGTTAATTTTTACTTTAAATGAGTTCTGAAATCATCTTCATACGTTCTTAATACTGATCATATGTCCAAGTAATTACTGACAGAAACAGAGAAAACATTCTATTTCCAAGACAAACATCAAATGAGGAATCCAAATATCAGTTTAACACATTATTTTCAGTGCAGGCTAATTAAGGTTCCACATGAAACTCCACATAAACTAATCAAGTCACCAACCATATCTTCAATCACTAAAAAGCAAATATTTTAAGAAAAATATATCTACAGCACAAAGTAACTAAAAATACTATCTCATGATGTCTTCTGTAATTGATTTTACCAAATTTTACTTTAGAAAATCCTTTCCATCAACATTTTTCTAATTACTATTCTTTAAAGGTAATGCATTCATACTTCAAAAACCACCTCCTGGGAAGCAGAGATCTCTGCCTTATCTCCCTACAGGAACCAGTAGAGATTACTATTTTAGAACTAAAGAGTGACAAGTCAGTGGCTTAAAAAAAGCTTTCTAGACTATAAGCTAATTCTGACAGTTCTGTTAATCATTTGATAAATCACTTTCAGAAAAAATATTAGGGCATATGAGTAGTTTATCTTTGTAACATCCATCATCCAGAAGGGTACCTATCCACCCTTTAAATCATAGAATCATAGAACATTTTCAGCTGGAAAAGACCTTCAAGATCATCGAGTCCAACCTTTTCCTAGCCCTATCAACACCACTGAACCATGTCCCTCAATGCAACATCTACTCATCTCTTAAAAACCTCCACGGATGGCGACTCAATCATCTGCCTGGGCAGGCTGTTCCAGTGCCTGATGACCCTACCCTCTCAGTAAAGAAATTCTTCCTAAAATCCAACCTGAAGCTCCCCTGGTGCAACTTCAGGCCATTTCCCCTTGTCCTATTACTCGCCACTAGGGAGAACAGACCAACCCTTGCCTCACTACACTCTCCTTTCAGGTAGATGTAAAGAACCATAAGGTCTCCTCTCAGTCTCCTCTAGGCTAAACAGCCCCAGATCCCTCAGCTGCTCTTCTTATGCCACCTCTGTACCCTCTCCAGCACTTCAATGTCCCTCTCGCAGTGAGGGGCCCGAAACTGGACACAGTACTCAACGTGTGGCTTCACCAAAGCCAAATATAGAGGCATGATCACCTCACTGCTCCTCCTGATAACACCATTCCTGATCCAGGCCAGGATATCATTGGCCTTCTTGGCCACACTGCTGGCTCATGTTCAGCCAGCTGTCCATCAACACTTCCAGATCTCTCTTTGCCTGGCAGCTTTCCAGCCACTCCCCCCCAAGTCTGTAGTGCTGCTGGGGGTTGTTGTGGCTGAAGTGCAGGATGTGGGATCTGACCTTACTGAAACTCATGTGATTGGCCTTGGGTCAGCAATTCAGACTATCTAGATCCCTCTTTAGAGCCTCCCTACCCTCAAGCAGATTGACAATTCCAACCAGCTTGGTGTCATCTGCAAACATACTATGGGTCCACTCTATCCCATCTTCCAGATTACTGATGAAAATGTTAAACAGGACTGGGCCCAGCACTAAGCCTTGGGGGACACCACTTATGACCGGGTGCCAACTGGACTTAACTCCGTTGACTACAACTCTTTGGACTTGGCCATCTAACCAGTTGATGTATATTTGAACCAAGACACTTCAAGCCACACCTCATTTTGGGTGAAATCAACAAAAGTTAACTAAACAAGCAACGTGACTGAATAGTTTAGGAAAAAATTAAAACATATTGACTTCAGTAAAAAATACAATGGAGACTTTTAAATGAGGCAGAATATCAAGAAAATTACTACCTAAGTATGGTAAAATGACTACCCTAATCTGTGACACTAAGGTAGATAAGAAACTAAAGAACTCTGCCTATCCATAAAATGTGGTAATTTGAAGACAAGCAAGCAGTCTAATTTTTTTTTGTCAGAAGCAGAGCTATCAGAATGATTTCACTATGAGCAAAACAATATATTGGAACAAAAAGGAGCTGGCTTAAATTTTTCACAGGTAAGACGAGGACAGCAGTAACCAGGATATGCCTCTCAGCTCATGCATGTTAGACACTCATGTATCCTTTAGAGCAGTGTGCAACTTCAGTAGTGTTTAACCATCACTTAAACTATATAAACAGCAACTTTTGACTGGATAGGAAACGTCAAACTTTTCTCCTTATCTACAACTCTTCTAGCCACCACAGTGCAGGCATTGTGCCATAACCTGGAAGTAATTTGAAAATAATACACTGATTTCCTCTTATGGAATGGGCTGCTGTGGATGTATACACATGGAGCTCCAATCTGCCAGAGACTATTAACACCAGCTTCAGCCTTGGGCCAAAGGCATATCTAAGTAACACGTAATACTTGGCAGCAGTATTAAGCTATACCTATTGACCATCACCACTAGAAGCAGTGATAAACATCTCAAGACAGCTTGTTCTGTAGTGTCACACAATTTCATCTCCAGAAGGTATGAAATCCCACATTAAATTCTGAATAGTTTGTTGTTTTTATTTTTTTTTAGATCTGGCAAGAAAATTATCTAAATCAAATTTACACTAAAATCTAGAACAAAAATTAGCATTACAGAATAAGTGGTTAAGAAGAAAGCCTTACTAATAGTCAACTTACCTGCATTATACAATCACAACTTATGAGCTTTCACAAATTCCTGTTCCAACAAGAAACTAGAAATTAATAACACGCTCAAAGAATGTTATCATCACTTCACCTAGGTTGAATTTCCTGCAGTCATTATTTAGGCAGTATGAAAAAGAATACAATAAGCATCTTTCCTTCTTCCAAGAAACATACTGAAATGTCAGTTCTATTTCATTAAGATTGATCCTATCAGAACAGTGCAGTTACCCATGGCAGAGGCCACCTGGGAAATGGGGGTCCAGGTAATATTTAAAGATGTGTTACTTATTCATTAAGAATAGGGATGAGTTCACAGTTTGCAAAGTCAGTGCAGCTGTATCAATTCCTAAAAGTATAAAATACAACAGGATGCTATTTTTAACCTTTTAAATCAACAGTGTATCACTTTCCTCCAAGGATGCCTGTAATAACTTATCCATGATACCTAAGCTTTCTTGTATTCTGACTCACATCTGCTCCTAAGTCTTTTATCAGTCACTCCTCCACACTGTGCACTTTGTTAAATCATAAAAAATCCCTGATTTGTGTTTCAAAGGAAGCCCCATACTGCTTAAAAATTATGCTAAAAGATGAACATCATAGATGATCCTACTAGCTTGCACATACGCCTTTTACATTCCGTTGACTTTTATTTTCATAATTTAAGACACAAATATGTTTGATCACGGAAAAATCAAATGAATGTGATATCAATGCTAGTGGGAATCTTTTTTGAAAAAAAAGTACCATTATTATTTAAAACACGGAAAATAAAAACCAGAGACCAGCAGAGGTCTTCTAATTCAAGGTAGGGCAAAATGATTACCAGGTTTCAATCCAAATATGCAGTTGATGGGCTAGAATCAGAAATCAGGTGGGAATTTTGCAAACTGTTTTCAGATCGAGATGGCTTACTTTATCCGCATGAACTGAAGTCTAATCAGAAAATATTACCCAGCTACAAATGCATCCAGGACTTGAAAATAGACCCTTTCAAGATTTTCATCACACCTAGGAACAAAGCAGGGGCAAAGACCTAAACTGGGTAGTAGAATTAAAGCTATATATAAAAAAATTCAAAACAGAATTTCAACTTCAAGTTCTAATACTGCTCAACTTTGGAAACAGCAAACAAAACAGACATTTCTTAAAAAAAGGGTCCGAATGCTAATAAATTATAATTATGTGAATTGGGTTTTAGATATATGCAAAAATAACCAAAGGTGATTATTTTTTTTAACCACTGGGATATAAATACAATTTAATTAAACACCATGAGACCTGTTTTCTCCCTCACAATGGATTTAGCAATCTCCTTTCAACACTTGGAATTATTGCTACTTCTTAATTAAATTACACATTTAAAAAAGAATTGATTATATTGAAGAAGATTCAAGCTAGGGAAAATTTTCTCCTTGTTTAAGAAAACAAAAAGGGGCACTTGCTCCATCTTAGCCCTCCCTCCTTGTAAATAAATAAATAAATAGTATTTTTTTATGCTTATGGCAAGTTGCCAAAGTTTAAATTGGCCTCCTTGAGAGGCTGATAGAGCTGTTATAGTCACTACCATTTTGTTTGAAAAACTGAATGAAAACCAGGGAGGCTAAAAAAGTCATGGTTTACATTCACTAATACGTAAGAGAAAGGAAAGCGTGATAATGGATACAGTGAGTGCAGCTATGCCAAAATACTTTAGAGTCCATCTGCTTAAAAATGATGAAGAACAAACAGAAGTCTAAAAATTCTCTTTGCAAACAGGGATGTTCTAATTACTTTTCATTAGGCTAATTGGTTGGAACTGACACTGTACCTTTTCAGAAATGAACTAAAGTCCTATTAAAATTTTGAAGGATTTTAAATAAAGATAAGTTCTTTATGTGCTTTAAAATTACTGTAAATTCTCTGCTTTCCTAGAATGATCTCTCAGTATTTCACCAAACTCTACTCAAGATTTTCCCACTACGAGGGCTCTAATTCACTCTCTCTTTTCATTCCTCTCCTACGGCCTCTGCATGCTATAAAGTTCTTTAAAGACCATAGGGTCTGTGACTCACAGAAAGGAACAGAACAAAGAACCTAGATTAGAAGGCTTCCTTCAGTTTTGTCATCTGCTCTGTGGCAGCTAGTCATATAGCAGTTTGCAAGTAGCTAAAATAGGCGTGTTCCTTTAAAGTGTCACAATGGGTACATTCCCAAAACAAAGCGCTCTAACACACGTGCATAAAAACCTCTTAGTTTAGAATGTTAGTGGAAATAAACATCTTTAGAGAAGAAAGGCTTCTGCTTTTACTATTAGTATTAGTAGTAGCAATATCACAGTAATTTTGCATGAGTCATCCTATCTACCATGTGCAAAACACCAGGACAGGTGTCTTCAACGGGGCCTCGGAAGAGATAAGAGAAAACTGGGAGATAAATTTTCTATTTATTGATATTTTCTGCAATGTGAACTTTCATGTCAGTTTTCCGTGCAGTATTATTTTCTTATTGTTCAGTTAATGAGTACCTTCACACAAGCAGACATGTATACATTTTTAAAAAAATCTTTCATTTAGCATCAGTTTCATAAAAAATGCTACCAGTGTTCAAGTACAATCCTCTCATCCATGAATAAGCTTTAATTCAATTAACTCTTCATTGTATTTTTGAAAGATCTTCTAAACACATTATTTATACTTATTTGGACCAAAGCTTATCAAAATCCCTTTTTAAATTTCTGCTGATTAAATGATTCCTGATGCATAAAATGAACACGCTTTTAAGAAGACTTTCCATTCAGGTTTATGCAATGTATAAAGCCTGTACAAATGACACTCTATAAGAGGACCTTCATATGAGATATCACTTGATTTGGGTGATTATCACCTCGAGAAGAAATACATCTTGTTCAAAGTTTTAGTTCTGAGAATAGTTTATCCCAGACTAAAGACAATGTATAAGTTAATGATTCCAAGGGCTAAAAATATACTTGGGGTATCTGTATGTACACCAATAGGCAAGGGTTAATTTTTATAACAAAGCAGACATCAGACAGTTCGTGAAGATTCAAAAAACAGCACCTGCAAATGTCAGAAAATGCTTATTTGAGTGTATTTTAAATTCAAAACACCAAACTCACTTAAATACCAGTCTCACTTATTCCTAACGCAATTTAAATGACATCCAGTGGATTTAGGCAGACACTAGAGCTGGTATTCTTGTTTTTAAAAGAATGCCATTCACCATTGTACATAACCAAAACAAACAAGATCAGAAGAAACCAGATCTAAGCATTTCTTTAGCCCTACTTAAATTCTGAAAATCTTCAGAACCTGCCAAAGCATTTCATTTCACAACAGTTCATAGCGTTTACAAGACAGAGGGGAAGATTCACGTAAATTTTCATGTTGTTTATCTTCATTAGTGTATTGCATCAGTAAGCTTACTCTTCATCGTGCAGAATATAGAAGCAGACTTGCTATAAGAAATCCTTAATTACAAGTATGACAAAGTATAAAATGGTCTGTGAAAGAAGGTCTACTGGGCAGCAGTTGTGAAAACTGAAACAAGGTATTTGAGGATTAATCTGCTGCTGAATGTGGTCTTACAAGTGCAGCTTTGGAAATGAAGATAAAAGAAATGACTGCTGTCCAACCACAAATCACTTAAGATTAAAAAAAATAAAATACTGATAAGTCATCAAAAAGGCAAGTCATAATTGTAAGGAATGAGAAG
>NW_009714213.1:197819-316214 GCF_000703405.1 Apaloderma vittatum | reverse complement strand
CTGAATTGCTACCTCGGTTTAGATGATGTCCCTCTTCTTCTGCACCTTTTGTTTTACAAGGACTTGAGTGCATTTGGTCTCACGAAGCAGAGACACATGAAGAAAAATTTCTTTATACAGATTTACACATATCATGGAAGATTGTAAGTCAAGTACAAAGCATTTGTACTGAATTTCAGCATTCCTTATTACTAGCCACATCACAAAGACCAGCAAATTGGGAGGTAAAGCTGCTTTAGCAGTGATGCTTATCTGACTTCAACACATCTTTCTTCATGTTTCGATCAAAGAACAGCTGCTGTCATCCTACTGAGAAGCCATAGCAGAACACATAGCAAGCCTCAAAAACTGCTAACACAGGAGCCTTATTGTGGAAATAACTCATCTGCAGTTAAACTTCACATACAGGAAAGCTTGTAATTGAGGTGAAAGGATGGATTTAGCATTAACATTCTTTCAGTCTTGTGCTCCCTTTCCAGTAGGGCAGCTGTGAGCCAAAACAAGGCCTTGTTCTACAGGTGATGCACCTTGATCTCCTCCAGATAACCACAGAGATGGTCTTTCAACAGCCAGGCTGCCATAATGATCACAAATTACTAAATACGTATCAGTCCCATCAAAAACCCTTAAGACAAAATGTGTTGTGTCTTAATGTCAACAATAATATTAACAAAAAGTTATTTTTTAATAAATTATTTCTGCTACCTTTAAACTGCTATTTGGTGCAGGTTTTTTTGTTTGCTTTGGCTAAGATCACAATTTTGTGTTGGTTTCTTTTTCAGTAAGAGTAGCAATTCATTTTATCATTCAATGAATTACCCGAAGAAACTTGTTCCTTTAGGTTAAATATTTAAAGCATAGTAGTTTCAATAAAAATGATGTTCTAAATTAAATGCAGTATGAAGTGAAAAGCAACCACCTCAATGGTAGGACAGTGCACTGACACATCATATCCATGAGAGGAAGGGGAGAATTCCCTGGATTGCTAGCTTAAACAAGGATCTTCTGTAGCTTTATATTAGCTGCAGTTGAGGAGAGAGTAAAAGTTTTGTAAACATAACTCTTGGTCTAATTTATTTAATTCTTATATGACTGTGTACTTCTAAAAACATATTCATGTTTTCTTTAATACATGCAAAATACTGAAGTCTTCAAAAGCTATATAAGTTTTACAACTAAGAAATTATCTAATTTTAGGAGGATGAGTACCATTCTCCTCTAAAAGGAAGAGAGGGGCAAAGAAAAGTGAAAATCCTTCTAGGATTTCACATCATTACTACTGCTTCCAGGAAATAGCTGCTAATATGTAAAAACTCTAAAGATTTAAACAACATACCACAAGGACCAACATATTGACCTTCACCCTAAAATAGCTTTTACTGTATATTGACCTTACTCATACAGTTGTTTCTTTGCCTTGATAAATAAAACAGAATATTAAGTGCACTGCACTGCTCTACCTTTGTTAACATAAGAAATTCCCATGAAGAAATGTGTGCAAGGAATACCTCAGACCTAGATGTGCTCACTTTGCCAGTTGCTAACCACTTTGGTAAGTAAAACTTCCTGCCAGTATGAACAAACAGATCCATTGGGAAGGAAAACTGGCATGCTCTACCTCGTCATGCTGGTCCTCATACCACACAGCTAGTTAAAGAGACATTCACTAACATATATGCCAACACGCACGTTCTGCTTAAACCGTAGATGAATGTTATTCCCGAGTATACGTCTCTCACTGACTCATAGAGGATGCCACTGGTCAGCCTAGTCTCACAAAATAATAAACACAATCTGACTACACCTACAAAAAAGATAGAAACCATATCCATACATCTAAATATGCAAATACAATTGGATGGGCAAATGCCAGATGGACTTACATTCATGTGGGTTCAGTTCAGGTATGAGTGAGTGACTCCAAAAGCTTCCAGTAGCTTTGTGTAAATAAGGATGAATAAAAAACTTGGGCGCAACTACTCAATCCCCTGACCCTGGCAGGAAAGTCTAGCCCACTGGACAAAGAAATTTAGATTTAGACTTCCTTGAACACATCAGGATAATAAAACAGTACGTTTAAAATATGTATCTTATTCACTAAACAAAGAAGCATATCATTTATTCTTTCAGACCTAAACATTAATATATTCATGTTTCAACACATGTCAAATTTTCAAGCACTTCGAAGCTAAAACCATTAGGAGCTCAGTAATCTAATCAGCACAATATATTGACTTCTCAGGCCTACACTGTGCTTGCAAACAGAAAAATAAACCAAGAAAATGTAGGATCTATGGCACGGCAATTAATGAGTTTTATTTGAAGTTGTTGTAAATAGGAATAGCAGATCAAAATATGCCCTTACAGGACCAGGACATTATGCCAGAAGCCATCTCAACATTTTTACAACATTGTTTTAAATAAGCAGATTGACTAGCTGACAAATTTCCAGTGATGACATTCTAAGCATCTAGATTTTTTTTTTTTTAGCTCATGACCATACAGTAATTTATTGAGTGCTAGATAACCTACCAGATTCCTACCTGGAAACTCAATAAACAGCACTGTCCTAACCACAAAACCAAAATAGCTGAGTTTATACTTCTAAGGCTGCTGCGCAACAGGCCTTCTTTTTACTAAGTGGCAAACCCCTGGGAAAACACTACTGACCTGATCTGGAATCTCATAGGCTTGATTTCTACCCTGACATAAAGAAAGCTTAAATTTGGTGAATCAAACCCTCTTTTTTTTTAGCATTGGGAATTCTTTGATGATATACTGGCATTTTGGTCATATTTTTTACCATGATACACCTCTTAAACCGCAGTAATGCAAATAGTGTACAATTCTAAGAAAATGAGAAGAAAAGGGAAATTAACTAGATTTCAAATGACAGAAATGAGGCTATGAAAATTACGTATTATTTCTTGGTATCTCTAAGCATGTGATTCATTGATCTGTTGCCAATGATATTTTGCAAAACAAAATGATAATAAATGTAAATGCACTGAGTCACAGTAACTTAGGGAAATCAGTATTTTCAAACCCAAGTGCAAAAATATATGCGCAAACCTTTGCTAATGCTTAACTTACATCTGATGTGCCATTTTTAATTTGCATGTACATACTCAGCTTTGTGTTCAGAAAAGAGTACATAAAAAGGATTTGGAAATCTAAGCCTCAGTGTGCTATATCATCCTGCATTCCAGTTTTATGTTAAGATTTTTTTATGACATGTTAATTTTGTTTTTAAATTGAATTCTTTCTCCTAAATCTGGAAAGCTTTTGGTTATGATGTTCACATCATAAAGTTATTTAAACTATGTGCACACCCTACATTCTAATAAATAACAAATTCCCCCATTGTTTCCGAATTTTAGCCTTGCTTTGGACATCACACAAGTGGTCCAGTATAGTACAATATCCCCTTTGCCATAAATTCCTCAAGTGACAGAAAGTGTTGAAGATTGACTTCAGCAGTTGCCTTGGAAATTGGCAATAGATATTTAGAATTCTTACACTGCTACACACCTGAAGTCCTGAGTCATTAATGATTTCATAGGAGTAAATTTACACTGTGCACTCTATATCAAGATTCTTTTTTACAACTTTTTCTTTTCTAACCGACTGGAAAGACCCCATCAGAAGATTATTCTGTGGGCTGGTAAGATGATCTGTATACTACATCTCCATCCATACTAAATCCCAGCCAGTCTATTTCATATTAAAAGTATCATGTAGCAGCTCATCTAGAGTACCAGATAGTTTATATGTGTTAGTTATTACCTTTAGCAATGAATAAAAGAATTGTGTTCTATTCTGGAAGCCAATTTCCTAAAGGGGCTTTCCCATCTGTTGTCTAAAGCAAACATAATCAAAACAAGAGTTTCTCTGGCACAACAAAGGTTAAAAGAAAACCTATTCTTCGGGTTTTTTCTAGACCTCATCTCCTTCCACTTCTCTGCTTTGAGGTTTCAGCTGCATGCCGCTCATTTCACATGCCTGCAGAAGTAAACTACAGTTTGGCTATTTGAGGAATCTAAAGAAAACAATTAATTAATAATATTAGAAAAGTCAGATTATGATATAATGATCATGAAGAAAGCAAGTGATCAGAAGCAAATGACATTACCTATTTTAGACATATTTCCTCAAACTAATAATTAGATACAATAATTATGATTTTAATATGGAAAACAATGTTGGGAATGCAGATTATCAACTATCAGCAAAATCATAGCAAATAAATTGTGTTTGCAGGTGAGATTAACCAACGATTAAGGTGTAGAGATGTAAGAAAAGGGAAACAAGAGAAAAGGGAAATAAAAGGCATCTCCAAAAAAGGAGTGATTAAGATCCATCAAAGAATACAAAGTAAAGAAATAATGAGTATTTTTCTCTCTCAGTTCTTTGTTGTTCTCTCCTAATTCTATCCCTAAATCTAACTCCAAGCATACAATTCACCTAAAACTTTCATTGGACATAACTCAAATAACCTGCTTTGCCATTCACCTTTTCACTCCATCATCTCAGTTGTTCAATCTTGCCAAAACAAACTACATCCCATCCTGGCACTAAAAAGCTAGCCAGTTTCTTCAGCTCCTTCCTACTTCCACCTGCCCGAAAACATTCACACCTGTCAGCAGGTTTGTCTCACACTCAATCACATACAACAATCACAGGTTTGAAGAAATCTCTTTTAGTCAATCTGTAGTCTCAGAAAGCCAATTCCCAACTTCATAATCCATCCTTTTCTTCTCACTGATACATCACCACACAGAACTACCTTCTTTCCCCATTACTAACAGTGGAAGTGAAAAAGCAGAATCAAAAGACAGCACATAATATAGCTAATACTGTTCACTTTCAATCCAAGCATAATTGTTTACAGTTATTTGATGAAGTTACAGTTCCTTTATAATACCAAAACTAAAAATAATTATTATTCTCAAAGGAAGGAAGCATATTCCCCATCACTTCATCATGCTCCATCCTTGTTACTGGAGATGTCTGCATCCTGCTATGATAATCTTTATTCAAGGATCACTACCTTACACAATTAGCACAGAACACAGAAAGAGTGCTGTCACAAGCACTGAAGCATTTAGCAATTTGACTGAATCAACGAAATTCTTTAGGAAGTTAATTACCACTAAGTTTAAAAAAAAAAGTAACATCATCTACTACCAGAATCTACATCTCACCATGTTACTCATATATTGGACTATGTGATTAAATTAGCCAACCCACTTACGCCAAAAATGAAGTAATTTCTAAATGTAGATTTAATATCATATTGTATTATAAATTCAGAGACATCCCATACATAAAAGCGCTGTTTGCAACAAGATACTTGGAAATGAAACCAGCCTTTTGCATGATCCCACTTCCTTAAATGCTTTAAGACTAATTTTTTCCATTTTAATCCAGTATTTCAAAGCAGCATCTGGGCAAAATATGTTTTTACTATTGGCCAGTGATCTATTTATTGCTTGCAACAACATTTGGCAAAAAAATATGCATGCAAGAACTTTGTGCAAAACTGTTGCAAAGACATTTGGAAAAGCAAGTACTTGTAAAAGACAATTAGTTTGCTAAGAAAGAAGGCAGGCAGTAACATGCATTTTGAATGACATGTCTGAATTTCAACAGCAGCTTCCAGGAAACATTTACATTTGAAAAATCCCTACTTTGACCTCTTTTTCCCCAGTTTGCTTGCTGGCAGATAGGAGTATATGACAAATGAACCTAATTTAAGTGGGCTGAATGCCAGATTGCCTGTTAAAAAAGAGCACCTGATTGTCCCTGAGGTGAAAGGTCAGCGACACTGAACACCAGCAGGTGTAATAACAACCGCAGGCTTTTTGTAAAGGAAATGCAAACAAGAATGCACCCCGAGGACATTCAGGATAGTGCCTATCTGCTTAGGTACCAAGTGATTGGCAGTCGGGCTTGCACATCAGGATACTTGATGTTTTGTTAAGCTGTATCATGACAAGACTTTGAGCAGTATGTCACAAAAGATGCAGTCTTTTGCTAAAATCATAAAAGAACACAAAACTAGTCACTGCAGAAGAAAGCAGCTTTTCTACTATTAAAAAAGCCTCAATAGAGACAGAATAAATCATTCTGCATCTCGTCTGTTTTCTCCTTGCTACAACGCTTTTATTCATCTGTCATTATTTAAAAACACCAGTGTACCTGATCATCAATCCTTGAAATATTTGCCAAGAGAATATTAGGTTCTCACAAACTCCGCACACTCCACTCCCCATTTGTGGGAAAAAAACCCAGAAAAAACAGTAAGTAAATAAAATTTTAAAACATTGTTATTCCATCTTATTGTATTTTATTACATTAACTCTCTTAAGAGTTTTGGATGTTTTAAATTTCAGCTACTGCTTTTTGATCTAAGGAGAAGTGACTGTTTATAACAAATATTTTTCTCATTGAGAAGCTTGCTAAAATTGTATTACAATACCATTACCAAAGTTCTGAATTTCTAGCAACCTCAGTGAAGTCTTGTAAGAAAGACAATATCCAATAGATACTGTAGCTTTTGTAGATTTAGGGATTTTATTTTATATAATACCACATCCACATTTGATTTCTGGAATGTTTACATCTCTTCTGGTTAAGATCTACTTATTTCATGTTCTAGAATCTGGCAACGCATATTTGTTCCAAAAATTCAGTGATGACATTAAGCAGAACGTAGAGTTCTCAGGTAACAGGATAAATACTTTAGGCAACTGTTGTTAGCGGGATCCTAGCAAAAACCATATCTCATACGTATAACTACATTCGATGTCACATAATAATATTATGAAAAAAATTGCTTAATAATTAGTTTTCCATTTTCTGAAATACATTGTTTTGAATGATGATATGCAGCAGATCCTGCTTGCAAGAGAGATGGCTTGATTATCTTTCATATAAAAATATTTGTGCTATAATGAATTTTGAATTAAATTTTTCTTAAGATTATGTTCTATCAGACATGCCTACTGAGGCTACTCATTAAAAAGATACTGACGAGATTCTTCTATAATATTAGTACTGAAATACAACAGAGGTGTTTTACATTTAGATTTTGGCCACTATATTCTGATTTGTACTGGACAGAAAATCATAATCATGAAAATAAGAATAGCATAGGTGACATACTTTCATTTTTAAAAGTTCTTGTGTGAAATCTTGTCCTCAAAGAAGTCAAAGGGACAGCGACAAAGTTAGCTGACACTAGTGTGTTACTACAATGCAAACTCTTCAGGACAATGGTGGCTTCACATGCTACCTCCTTCCTCTTCAACAAACATGTATTTGGAACACAGTAAAGAAAATTAGATGAAACAGGGATAAAATAAAAATTTATAAACTAAAAACAAAGTGAAACAACTACTGTCATTACTTTTGAAGTAAAAACAACCTGTGGGTTACAGATCCTTCAACTGGTCAAGTCTGTGTCTGAATGGCTTTTATGTATAAAACCATGCACAACCGCATCCTACGCAATTGTTTCACCATACTCAAAATTTATAGTGCCAGATGACTAATGAACTTCTCCAAACAGAGAAAGCATACTCAACTGAGAAATATGTAACAATTTACTTGTGGAAAGAGCATGTTTTCTGAAAATAAAAATGCAGTTTCATAAGACGTTAAGTAATTCTTCCTTTAGAGAATTTCATATTCTATAACTATCTAGTACCACTTTAGATGCATCAGACCACAGAACTTCATGAATTTGAATGCACAAAGACAGCATTTGAAATATTTCTAACATTAGTTTATTAACTGAAGTTTGGGTTCTAAGCAGATACTTAGTTCTGTCCAATCAGCCCATTTAGGGGAGAAGGTACTTATGTGTTAGTCACCTGCTGGGTGGTAGTGGGGAATCTATCCTTTGATCAAAGGGAGACATACTGGTTTTACTTTACATCCTGTCTCTCTAGCTCTCAACTGGCCCATAGCTGGAGGGATTCATTTCAGGATTTTTCTTTATTCCAAGTATTCTGTTACTTGTTGCATACCACCACCCAAGACATCAGGGCTAAAACCAAACACTCTTTGTGGTACACCCATATGACAGACTTCAAAATGGAAACAATATTTAAGTTAAAGCTGTAAGATCAAGTTTGCTGAAATCCTGCAACACACAGAGCTTTTGAACACTCCAACATCAGATTAAAGTTTGACAGACAGAGTCAAGGGGAGAATCAGTACATTTAAACCTATCAATCCTCAAGGAAAAACAGAGTACCTTGGTAAAAGTACAGTTGATAGTATTCATTTTGTCTTGGTGCTAACAGCAGTTAAATATAGCTAGGGAGGTCATGTTTTTCCTCTAGAGTATCTTTTTTCTGTAACTAAGGCAGGGTTTTCACTCAGCTTGTCTTGAAATACATTCCTAGAAGCTACACTGCTTTCATGAGGGAAATAAAGGGTATGTTTCTTCTCATTCGGTATGTTTCTTCTCATTCTTATATTGAAGGACCATTTCAGATAAAACTTCTGTTCAAGCAATGAGACTGTATCTTTGGAGGATTCACATACAGCTTTAGTAGATTTCATAGTAAGACCTCTCTTTCCTACAAAATCAGAGACAAGGTATTCCAAGATGCTGCAATATTTGAACGAGTAGTTTTCACTTCACCTTTAATTAAAAATTAGAGAACTTATTAAACAGGTAAAAGAAATAAAACTGACAAAAAGAATTATCTCTCTGCAAATGAGCCCTTCTGTCTCTTGCAATCATTCGTAGGCTTTTTTTGGTTGGCAGATTCAATTCTAAAACTATCACTACTAGCAGATATTTTTTGAGCAATTATCATAAAATGAAGGGAAACTCAAGTTCTAAATATTTTCCCATCTATTAATTACACACTCAAAATACATTACAAGCCCCGTGGTAAACTAATTTGCAACATGGCAATTATAAAGTAGCTGATTTCAATTACAGAACAGTTAACAATAGGATGCTTTCTTTTTAAAATTTCTGCAGTTGACACTGGAAATTAAGCAAATCAAAAAAGAATAAAAAAG
Source organism: Apaloderma vittatum (assembly GCF_000703405.1). Classification (NCBI taxonomy): domain Eukaryota; kingdom Metazoa; phylum Chordata; class Aves; order Trogoniformes; family Trogonidae; genus Apaloderma; species Apaloderma vittatum. The sequence goes on along the minus strand of NW_009714213.1, from coordinate 307,169 downwards.
ATCTAGAATGACCACAATTGCATAAAAGACAGAATAAAGGCTGAACCTGGTTTGGTAAAGAAGTCTGGGGAAAAACAGCATACAAATTAAAGCAGTTTTATAAGTTTTTAAAAGGAAGAGCTACCATTCATAAATATTTTACAAACGAGTGCTGCAGGATCTATGTAAATTTCTTAACTATTTTGTCAGCCTCACAAAGCATGAGTAAGGGTAAGTCAAACAGGGTGGATAAGGAGTTATGTTATAAAATCTAATCACAGATTTAAATCACAACTACAGCACAGAGTAAGGTAGAGAAGAAAATTTAGAGGCTCGGTAAAAATTTTTTTCAAGTACCATGACATTAAAGGCAAATCCAACACTGCACCACAAACTATTACAAAAGCATTCTGCAAGAGGAATAAAGTGTTTTACCTTTATCCCTTTTTCCACTCACAATTAACGTGGGTATGATATAATATTTGGTTAAAAAATGTAAAGGGGATTCAGAGGACTTTCCACCCAAAAGGCTTGAACACAACTTAATTCAATCAAAATATTAGGATCTGTTATTACTTAAATAGGTATAAATTCCTATCGGGGTATAAAACAAATGTAAGTCAGACCAAAAGCCTCTAACTGCCATAATCAAAATCATACTAGCTAACAGAATTCCTTAATCATTAAAAACTTACCTCAGTGTTTACATTTCCATATTCTTAGAACTAAAATGAATCCTCATGAAAAGCTCACATGCAGGAGTCAGGTCAACAGATGCATAACAGTGCGCAAAGGATGTGACTGTACTGTGCTGCTTTGATGGCTACCAACAAATAAAGAATTAGGCCTCAGCCACACTAGGGAACAGTAGTCATTCGTAAACACTTATAGATAGATAGACTTTAAGATCTGCTATAAAGAGCAAAGCTTCCAGCTTTGAGATTTATCACCTAATGCATTTCAAGTTCATAGAACCATCTGTGACAGAATTAATCATATTATTTATATAATCGGCCCAGTAAAGATGTATTGCAAGATCTATCAAAAAAACAAACAGCAAAAAACAGCTTAAAGAATTGGTTTTCATAGAATTTAACACAGATTTACCATCCAAAATTACAGCTCTTATATAAAACGGGAAAATGTCATTTATTACTGATGTCCTTGCTTTCATCTGGTAAAAATATGTCTATCTGCAAAATGAACAAAGAGCTTCTGATTCTGATTAGTTAAACAAGAAAACTGCACTGGTTTAATTTAAATTATTTTAATAACCTGATTACCTAAATTGGTGCAAGAGTCTTTGAAGATAAAGTGATTTCAGCACGGGTCTTTTTAACTTACAGACACAACTCTCTTCCAGACTGAGCATTTCCACTTGAAGATGTTACTGCCACTAGCTACTCTTCACTAACCATCAGCTGGATGTTACCACATAGTTTGCAACAGAAAGTCAGAAGTGTCAGAGAGCTCTCTAATCCACACGAGGCAATGACAAATATGCTTGCCTGATGAATGGGGAGTCATCACTATTTAAGCTAACGTAGCTCAGTTTGCTTGAAGTTGATACGGAGTTGCTGCGAGTGATTTCTTCTGTTGATAGATCTGGGAGGGTAACAATCTCCAGCAGAAAACAGTAATAAGTACATAAGGGTGTGTGGTAATATCAACTGGCACAGCTGTTTTTAGGGTGCTCTGCCCATGGCCTAAGGCTGCGGACTGATATCCTCATCTACATCCAGATATGCCGTTGAAAGAGATTCCAGCTGCTTGTCCCTCTCCTTTCTATTACTTGTCTTCCAATAACACTGTTCAAGTGAGTAGCTAGCTCATTTTAGTCAAAAATTCCAGTTTAAAATAAAACTAGTACATGAACTGTTCAGTTAGCTTGGGTTGCTTTGGTAGAACTCAAAACCAGGCTGAAGAAGAGTTCATGATCTGTCAAGCCAGATCATCTGAAAGGCTTCAGGAGGGAAGCACCGAAATCGTTACTGTTCTTCCAGAAGACAGACTTGTAAATATTTTCACTGATGAACTATCTAGAAAGAAAAGACCAAAACTAAAGCAAAATAAAGCAGCATGACTGTCATTTGTGGTATGCAGAGATATATTCCATCACAAGGCTTAAAGTTGCTCTTTGCCTAGTGAGCTCTTGAAATGTGCAATTAGCACAATAGATTGTTGGAACAAATGGGAATACTGATGCCAAAATGGATGTTGAATGGGACAGTATAGCAAAATGAGGAATGTTAACAGGCATTCCTTAATATTTCTACTCCACTACACTAATATTTGCTACTAGAGCAGAAGTATACAAATAGCATAATGCTGTCAAAGTACCATTCCCAAGATGCTTGATGCTGAACTGAAATTAAGTAACATGAATAAATATTTTTCAAAGAATTCTGTATTGTACTTTCTGTTATAGAATTGTTTGTAAGTTATCAAGTTTCAAGCCTCAAACTCAAGACAAGTCCATCCTGCCCAGTGCCTTTTCTTTGGCAGAAAAGAAGAATGGCTATGTAAGCAGTATACACCTGCTGAAACAGCCAAATGCATTTTTAATTTGATTCTTTGCATCTACACCTCATTCATTTTAGTCTCAGCTCTAGCCACCACACCCAGATGAAGTGCTTCAATTATTGCATGCGTGTGATCTAAAAATCTGCATTAGAAACCACTGCCAGAATAACATGAAGCGTACAAGACAGGAATGTGTCTCAAAACTGGCTCCAGGCCTTGTGGCTGATAGGACTGGGTATCTATGACAGCAGTCATCACCTATCAAAGCTTCTCCTTGAGGAAATCAGGAGACATATGCAATGACAACTGGTATTTCACTGATGTTAAGTAGGTCAGCACTGGGAGTTTTTTCTTTTTTCTCTTGTTTTTCAAAAAAGCAGCATTGTAGCATTGCAACTAACAGAGTAAGAATTTTATTATTATTAAAAATAGATATTAAACTATATCTAGATTATTTGATTACTTCTTTCAGCAAGAAGTCAGTGATTATCTACTGTTTACAGCAACTACAGCATTTCAAAATAAAGTTTAGCTGTGAAAATGCATGCTAGCTTTTCTCATTTTCTACAGTGTTGAAAATTGATATAGTATGCTATTTATTTTTAGTACGGAAGAACACAAAAGAGCACAGTTGATGATCGTAGGCCCAATGATTGTTGTCTTTAGGCTGGGTACATCAAAAGCTCTGAAGTTGAGTTCATCAGCTGTATTTTCAGATTGTTTGCACACCTTCTGCACCTGCACTGAAGAATCTGAGGCCAAAGTTCAGGTAAAATGGCCTGACTCACACAGCTAAAATATAAGTGACAGACAAAAAAACGTTGAATTTATATAATAAAGTTCTATAGCTAGACATGACGGTGATTTGGTGACTCAAATACCGAGGATAAGATAAATGCCCATCAGAGTAAAAGACATCTAGTTTGCACAAATCTTTTTAAGAACACATATATGTATACACACAGATGTTTTCTAAGATTATGAATAAATCAAAAGACAGAAACTGCTCCAAGTGAGCATTACTTAACAGTACTGAAATAAAAGAATTTCACTGGCTTCAATTGGCCCAGGGTTTCAAGTTCTGTCTTTAACTCTGATTTATTTAGTGATCGCAGTGTTTTAACAGAAAGTTAAGAATTATTTTTTTTCAAAAGAACAATGCTGATCTTTTTACTGATCTTCCATTCCATAGGAAACATGGAAAAAGCTTCATGTTTGTCAAGTGATTCATGTATTTCCAGTGTAGAATCATTACAAAAAACCGAAACACATACAGCCAAATAAATTCCTATGTACTTCTTATGAAAAACCTGTCTTCACTGGTGGGCAATTAATACCCAAAAATACTAGCAGTAGTAATGAAATCTCTAAGAAGAAAAGAAAGGTAACTTTTCAACTAATCTAATATTTTCCAATTAAAATAAAAATTATAAATGTCTTCCATTATGAATAAAACTATTTTAACAGTAAAGAAGACTAGTCACAAAGCTGTCCATAGTTTGCAAAACAAACATTCCTAGGGAGGTTCCTCCTTTTGTTTAGCAAAAGCCAAGCTGCAGCAAAACAACAATCACGTCTAAAAATTCACAAATCCCAAATGCCCTTGGGCTCCAGTCAATGTAGCAACACCCATTTAGCTAATTAAGCATAGAGCTAGTATTCATACACTCTATGAGAAAATTAGAAGGAACACTGCAAACAGTCATGCTCCTTATTTTTCCATTGCTTTGCATGCTACTGAGGCTCATTTCAAAGTTAACATGTTTTTTCCAAAACAAGCTAAATAGAATAGTCAAACAAAAGGAAAATAAATTATTTACAAAAATCTTTCCTTGAAATAATGAAAACAAAAAGCAGAACAATAGCTAATAGTTAATGTCTTTAAACATATCCTTATATAGTAACATGACAAAATTTTGTTTTCCTTTATATTACTATTAGTAAGGACATCTTGAAAGAGAACTCTTCACCACATCTCAACAAAATTATTTGTTTGGAAACAGCCTTTTCCTTCTCCTTCCTGAAAACATACAAAACATATCCAATAGTGAACAGCAAGTATTTGCCTGAGCAATAATTAAGAAACTTTATCCCTTTGCCCAATCTGTAGGCAACATCTGTTTTGAAGGGTTTTTTACTGAATAACACTAATTCCCTCCCGAAGCATCATGGAATGTTCAGGGTTGGAAGGGACCTCGAAAGATGATCTAGTCCAATTCCTCCTGACAGAGCAGGATCACCTAGAGTAGGTCACACAGGAACATGTTCAGACAGGTTTCGAATGTCTCCAAAGGAGACTCCACAACCTCCCTGGGCAGCCTGTGCCAGGGCTCTGTCACCCTCACAGTGAAAAAGCTTTTCCTTATGTTTACATGGAACCTCCTATGCTCCAACTGGCACCCACTGCCCCTTGTTCTGTTATTGGACATCACCGAGAAGAATGCCCCCACAGTGTCCACTAAGGCAAAATTTTTAAACTACAGACTTTACGTTCTGCTCCTAAACCCAAATTTAGCACACTAGCTTTGTGATTCTAGTTTCAAAAATACTGGACATCACTTGCTGCCAGGCACAAGTTTCAGCCCCCTCTTTGTTTCAGGTGTGAAGGTAACCCTTTTATAAGGATGTATAACACACAATAAACTAGTCCAGACACTCCTAAACATTTTTTAAGACATTTGATTTACTTCACATCTGAAAAAGAATAAAGTCTACAGTACTGTACAAACAAAATACCATACAAAAAGGTTTTATGTTGATTTCTATCACGGACACACATGGATAGCTTGTGGCAGACTCCTAAAAGTTCTTTCAGTGTCTCCTGCACTTCGGCAGTAGGAAATGGAAAGGAAATAACCAACCTCTTGCGTCGTACCTGCACACCTCAGCTATGCCCTGAATCATATTTTCTGAAAGTCAGATGGCTTCAGTTACCCATGACAGACCGCTATATAGCCTTAATTCTTAAAACTTATCATCACCTCCCGATTTTCTCTTTTTTTCCCTTTGTAAGGGTGAGAAGAGGGGAAGAGATCCTCTTTCTAACAAGCCCCAACCGGTGCAGCAACACGTGCTACCAAATTTGCTGGCCAGTGAGACTTCCCCGAACACCTCGTCTGTTCTTTAATGAGTAACTAGCTCTCTATAACCTTACAACTCATTCTTGTCCTGCCACTCTACATATCCACCATTGTTTCATGTCACTCTTGGGTACTACCTGAGCACAAAAGCTGTAAAGTTTAAAAGGACTTCACTGATTTTTAACTTACTACTTTAAACATAATTACAGGACCAGCCTGCGCTATCCTTACTTAGGCAGAGTACTACTTCATGGCCTCAGGAAAACTTTTGATTGCATGAGACTATCTGCATGGTCTCTAAAACAATATTAGTAAGACTACATAATCAGGATAAAATTAGACTTGAAACGAGGCAAGCTCAGAAGCTAAACACTTTGGTATCTCAGGTGCCTTTTGTCTTGTAGGAAAAAAAGTCCTCTTAAAGAGAAATCAGCTGCAATTCAAAAGGATGCAGTTTATTTTACACAATTGTAACAAAAATTAAATTAAGATTACCTCAGTCTCTTGACAGTCACTTTTCAAAACTATTGTACACTTCGTTCACAAGCTTTTTCAAACCATACAAATATGTCTTTGAGACTCTAAAAAGACATCAATATGCTTTGGTTCATACACAAAAGCGTGTGCTGCTATGGAACTGCTGCATCCCATCCATAGTTTCTCTAATTTAAACTGTATAACTAAAAATTCTGGCAAATATGCAATCTATAAAATAGGAAGACAAAGCAGCATTTTTTTTTCAAGAAATCCACATTCTTGTGGTTCAAATACTTTTAAAATTAAATTGTTGCTAAAACTGTATTTTCCAACATATATCCTTCATGTTCATTCTCACCAGCTCTCTTGGTTTTCTCATTTTCACAATTAGCTTTTGATAGAAGTCTGCCGTAAAAAAATACTACAGCTCATATTAAGCACTTCATCAACCAGCAGCCCCGAGTCCTTCTCTGCAGTGCTCCCCTCAATCCCTTCATCACCCAGCCTGTATTTGTGCTTGGGACTGTCCCAACCCAGCTGCAGGAACTTGCACTTGGTCTTGTTGAACTTCATGAGATTGGCATGGACTTTTTTTTTTTCCCCTAGGGAAGGAGGTCTATGACATTAAGTTTCATCTTAATATAGTCATTCCACTATGCTCATGACTACCTACAAGGGCAGGTCTACTCATCAGTTCAGCCTGGATGACAGGCTACGTCTGCTTCCCTCTGTTATACTACCTTTGCACTGCTCCTCCACTTAAAAAGAAACAGCACACAAGTTATTTGTCGAGGGTCTGGTGTATAATGATACCAGATAAATTATGTTGTCATTTGAACATGCGTCAGAAAGGAAAGTCTTTTTTTAAACTGGAAATATATATGGGCCTGGAAAATAAGCAAAGATCTGCTCTCGACACCCCAAACAGAAGAACGATGCTGACAAACAGCTGAAAATTACATTACTTTAAATAGCATCATAAACTGCTATTAAAATGTCACACAACTGCAGTTAACAGAACTTGCTAATTACTTAAAACATAACACCAAGAAAAAAACATAAACCTTTTCTACATTTTTATGTGAAAAAGAACAATTCCAGATTATTTTCAAAGCTGCTTATTTTCAGGAAAAAAACCCAAAAATCAGAATATGAGTCACATTCTTTTCTGCTGTTAACACATGCAATATATGTGTCCATAAACACAGGGGTTATCTACACATATACAACCTGTACAAGCACTACATTTAAAATTGATTCAGAAAGCATAAAACAAAAAAAGGTTCATAACTATACTCAAATAAACCAAGGTCACTTTCTTTCAAATGTTAATGCTACCACAGTGCCCATTATTTTATTTTACAATATCTGAATCTTAAACTTCTCTGGTTTTTGTTTGGTTTTGTTTTGGGCTTTTTTAACAAAATACAATTACTCATTACGGACAGCACTAATTTTGCATCTCACAACTATTGTAAAAAGTAAGTATTTAAGAACAAAAATTATTTTGAAGATTTTGTTCCAGCCAAATGGAACAATTGATTTGTAACATTACTTATACACAAATCATACAGTCTTTGACCTGGGGTCACAGAGGCCAAAGCAATATAGAGTAAAGTATGGCAGCTTAAATAACACATGAAACTTTACTTCTGAGAGTAGATTTTGCCCTGCTGAACAGTCTCATTGTAGTAAACAGAATCGTTCCAGTAAGAAGTAGTGACATGAACAACATTTTCTGCTAGTGAACCACCAGGCCTCTGTCGAGACGACAGAAGTCACGAGCTACAACTTATCTACAGCTTCAAAGGCAAGCACCCGAAAAATGGATATGCATTGATTAGTAATTGACACACAGTGACAGTACAGTATTTATTCATAATCGAAAGAGACTTAAACAAAATAAGCTGCATTTTGTACTCCTATATAAATATCTCAACCAAATTATTGTATGGATGTTAGTCCATCAGGTTATTTCAGGCAAAGAGCATGTATTGCATAGACAGATTACACTTTGCTTATTAAGCATCTGCTGCTTATTTTTAAATTTTCACTAAAACATTTTAGCTTAATAGGTAGTCTCATCTTTTCCACGCATATTATAAAATTGTCTGCTTAATCTATGACAAACTTTCTTAAGTATCACACTTTCATACTCATTCTGCAAAGATATTACAGTTTTCTTACAGGGATTTTCAAGAGGATATAGCAGGTTAATAATAGCTTAAGGAAATTCTTATAAACTGAAAAAAGGAAATTGTTTAGACAGATATAAATACACTCCTCTTGTACCTACCTATGGCTTGAGTCACAACAGGTTGTGAAAAAATTAAATCATCAGATCATTAAACCATTAGATATAGTTGCTCAATATTCATTGCGTATGAGAAAACAGGGTTCAGAAATACACTTGTCAAGAAACATAGAGCTCCATGCAGTTTAAAATAAAACAAAAAAAATTAGATTGCAACTCAAAAGAGATAGAAAAGAGATTTTCTCACCCCACGAAACAAAACTGGAACTTTGGTTTATAGGAACAGCTATGCCCATATACCCTCCTCATCATCCTGTGTGCCGGACATTAGAAGATGCACAGAGAAGATGTTAGCATTGGAATGAAAGAAGAAAAAGTTAGTTACTTTGGTGCATATAAAATACAATTTTCTTCACTGTTAAAAACTTTTTTTTTTACATGTAAGCCAGCAAAAACAACTGAACAAGTTTGTGTTGCATATACAAGGATTTGCATCTATAGCAACAAAAATGCAAGAACAGTGACGTAAACATTATTCCCACCTAGATAAAACTGTGTGTAGGAAGTAGATTATAAGATTAAATATTATAAGATTACCTATTTTTAATTGCATGCAATGCAAACCAACACTGACAGCAGAAAAAGATCAAATCTTGTAGGTAAGAAAGATAACTACTACAATTAAATACTGCTTTTTTTACAGTAAGTACATTATGTTAAGTTAAATGATACAAACCTGTTGAAGAATCAAGAAATCTACCATTAGAGAAGTACATTTTTCTACCATGCTATCAATCTTTAAAGCAATCCTTAAATACTGTAAATTGTTGAATACTATTAGACAGTTTCTCTGCTTTTTTCCATTTCTGAACTCGTATTTAGAGATTTAATGATAAATATCATTAATGGCAAATACAAAAAATCATAACAATTTAATGATTTGGTTTTTAAAAGGGATTATTTTACTGTAGATATGCTGCAGTAGAAGGTCTATCTTTACATTTATTATAAAGTTGAATTTAAAAAGAACAAAATAAAAACCATTAACTAAACTAGGAGAAGGAAGTGCTCTTCCCTGAACCTGGTTACTGAAGATTACATTTTTTATAATGATTCTTTATCTCTGCACACACAGATGAGCATATACATAACTATATATATAGCTCTACAGTGCCATATTCAGATTTGCTGATGCGGTACTTGGCTTTGAGAACACAGAAGTGCACAACACAGTGTTTTTTATTTAACTCGGGATTTCAAAATCAAGTAAAATCTTATCATTTAAGGTATTCTCAAAATCCACATGTTAATATTTTAGAAGTGTAAAAACCCCATATTCTATAGTTTCAAAACTTGGAACGATAGCTGGTGTAATATATTGCTGGCACTTAATTAAATCTAAAGACTAAATAAAATGAATAGTAATTAATTATGATTGAAATAGACAGGAATTTTAGCCTGAAAATATACACTGCCAGTATCACTACTGTTCTTAGTCCATTCTTGGAATAAAAAAGAGCTCCCAGATGTCAACTGCTATTAAAAACCAGATGTTAAGATAGATGTCTTGCATGTTGCTGAATTAAGTAAAGAAATCTGACAGTCCACTATAAACTTAGCTATCATTTAACACAGAAGAAATGTGGGTAACTTTTTTACAGTTAACTTGGAACAAGTCTTCATTATAAAGTCTGTGCAGCTACTCCACAAAGCGAAGACAGTAATGCCTGAATATTCTTATTTACTTTTGATACAAAGGGACAGATTCTGTAAAAATTCCACAGAGCTGGGATTGCCTCACTGAAAACATAAGTCCTTCCCTCTGAATTCTATAGGAGCTACTTTTACTCAGGCCTACTAACACTAATTGAACTGACTTTGAAGTTGACAAGAGTTTTGCCAGAGTAAAGGTTGAAGAAAGACTGTAAGATTTCTTTTCCACTCAGTAGTTTGATCCTATTTCACTAACAGAATGCATTAGGTTAATCTTTGGTGATATCTTTATAAACACCAAAAATCAACAAAATTGGCAATTCTGTATGTTTCCAATGACTCCTCCTAACTACAAACAGCTGTTTCACTGTTTAATGTATTGTAATTCTTCAAACAGACAGATGTTAATTTCTTTTTCACAATTATTTGTGTGATCTCTTTTTGGCAGAATTACAGAAGAGCTGCAAAATCAAATATTGTCAAATATTTTAGAAGAGTCTAAAAGAGGCTACATAGTTTGACACTGATCCTGATATACAATAAGCAATAAATTAAAAGCTGGAGCTCGGTTGATGTCAATCAGTGTCATCATCTGAAAACGTAGAGGGCAGACTTAGAAGACAGGGGACTGCATCTGAAATCTGTATCAAAAAGGGCTTTACAGATCATGGTGGAAGTGAACATGAGAAACAATGTTGAATTTACAAAGACAAATACAGTCATAGAAATAAAAATCAAAAAGTTTGACATACGTCTATGCAGCAGCATAAAATCATTAATAGAATTATACATCTGGTGCTCATGTCATACTCTTGTGAATATTTAATAGCCTGTAACCAGATCAGGAAAGAGCTATAAAACTACTGAAAAATAAATGTGGCAGTGAGAAACAAAAGACATTCAACCTAAGTGGTCACTCAGAAAATACTAAAAGACTGACTGATTAACTAAAACATACAGAAAAGGAGACAGCTCTCTTCCTTAGAAGAAAAAGGTTAGAGATTTACAGAATGTAAGTACACTGCAAATGTGATATTTTTCAATAGCACATCAGTTCTACATGACTTCAAGACTTTTGTATCAAGACTTAGACACCTTCTAAAAGATATAGCTAGCTGTATTCAAAATAATTTTTAAAACTCCCTCAGATTTAATGAAGAAATTATTGAGTGTTCAGGTCCAGCTTATGAACATGGTTCACTTCACCTTCAACATCTACAATTAATAAAAAATCTCTTCCATCTTTTTTTCTCACATCTGTTTAGTGAGAATATCTGTACCATGATCTTATTTTGTACACAAAGAATTCATTGCATATTTTCCAATTTTAGTGATTAACAAGTTCTTAAAAAATGAATTAACAATTACTTCCACGAAGCACAACACACACTCCCTCACTTTTTTGGCATGCAGATATCTTTATAAAATCCATTCTTTAAATTAAAAAATAAAAAAAATAATGCCAATCTCTTCTTAAGACAAAAGCTTTCGCAACACAGGCAACATTAAAAACTTGATGAGTTAAGCTTTTCTGGCTCTCTTCCCACAATAGAAGACCCTTCATGACAAGGCTCATCACATTTCCCTTTCATGTGCTGGCATGCTGAGAATTAATGTCTTAACTCGGGTTAAATAAATCTAGTGATAACCTGCTCATCTCTTGAACTAACTTTCTGATGACTGATTTACGCTACTCTCCTTATTATCTATGGCTACTAATGGGTCATTAAACATGTAACTACTGGCTCTGGACTGTGAAACTGTCCTACTTACAGCAACAATTACATTCACAAATATTAATTTCCCCTTGTTATACAGAAATCTACCTGCTAAGCAGCAACGTTTCTTACAAACCAAGAACTTAGTCTAAAATCAGAATCTTTCAGAACTTAGAGAGACTTTTGTCTGCTACTCAATATCTAGGAGCAAACATAGCTGAGCCCTAATCTCATGAACTCTCCATACACAGCACAATTGACTACAGAAGACTTTTGTGCCTGAACGATTTGAAGAACTGAGTCTATAACTGGAAAGGTGAAAGACTAACAGTGGATTCATTCAAGGCTTTAGTGCACAGAGTTTCAGATCATCTTTATTTTATGCTTCATCTGTATATCCAAAAAGTTGATTAAATCTTAGGAATTGCTTTAGCAATATGGATTTACGTCACAGGTCTATTTTCCAACCTATCCATAACAGAAGGAATTACAAGTAACCATGCATCAGCCACAGAAATGACAATAAACCCCATCTCACTATTTATTCTATTTGTATACAGGTAGGTTAAAATCAAACATAATGAGTGGTAATGGGGGGTAAGCAAAAGGTTGTTTCTGACCACTTGCTTCACAACACCAAGACCAGCATTAACATGAATGAGATGTTTCACCAGATACTCGTGCATTCTAAAGCTTTATCACTAGATGAAGCGGAAACTCAATGCTTCTTACAAGAACTGGTCCGTGAAATCAGATTTGCAATGCAAAACTTTATGGTTCCCTTTGTAGTGAAAGCCTGTGACATGTTATCTCACTTAAGTAACCAGCGTCAGATAGGCAACTTTTGTTATCAAGTTACTGTCTCCCAGAAATGCATTTTTGGCTTTCAGCTGGACTAAATACCTATTTTAGACTATGATGGTGGCAGCTAATTTTTCTAGTAAGAAATATAAGATAAATGTAAACCTCTATATAAGCGTTGTATATTCTAACACACACATTCAGGGGAAGTGAGTGGGAGAGGTTTCTACAGCTAAACATGATCTCAAAAAATTCTTCCATATGTGGAAAAGCCTTCAAAGCTAACATATAAATATAGATATATATATAAATATACACACTGAGCAGTATGTATACATTTATATCACATTCATTAAACCTCAAAACATAAAATAAATTCATTTTTGTAAGCAAAGGAGAGGTATAATTTTTCAATATACAAAATCCATCTCCTGGAGGTATCATAGATGGCTATATCTATTTTTTTTGTTCTTACTCTTGATACAGCTCCAGTGTAGTTGGTCTTTCAGTCAAATTACAAAGGTAGTATAGTTAAAAAACATATGAAAAATCAACCAGCTACAATATAATTACAATTAAGAGTTAGGAATAACAAAAGCATGAACAAATATTACAAACTTCTATTGGCTTTTACTGACAATAAGAAACCTTGTGTAGAGCACAATGTGTGTAACCGTAAACCAGCAGTATACCAGAATAAATAACCAGACTACCCTCAAAAAAGAAATTCAAGCTCAGAGCAGACTCTTCCAAATTTCAAGGCTCTTTCTTTTGTTCCATTACAAGTACAATGTAATCTACAATGAAATTAAGGTTTGAAACCAATCATATCCTCAAAATCTGCTCAAACCTCTGTGGTAGACTGTTTCAGTTTTCTTTTAGGGTAAAAGTAGACAGAAATACTTAAGATAGATGTCAGAAGAAAGAAAAATTCTCTGTATCTACTAAAACAAGGATATGATAACAGTGACTTTTGGGAAATGCTTAGACAGAAATGATATCCTCATTAGAAGAGATGCAGCTGCCACTTGGTAGTATGTTTATAATAAACAGTATAGCTATGACAACTGCGTACAACTGAATCAGAAAACTGACTTTTAATCATGACCATGATACAAACAGGATTTTATTGCATTCCGTTCAACAAGTCTGAACAATTTGCGATATGAATCACAAGTTCTTTGTTCCAGAGGGAGAATATGCGTAGCAAAGATGAAAAATTAGGGGAAATACTTAAAAATGTGAAAACATTTATTTGACTAATTTGCACTGCACTCCTGAGATCTCAAAACACTAATTAATTCAGCACAATACTAGTTATTTACAGTGGATTGCCTAGGTTTGTTTATACTGAATGTACCAACAAGCAAACCTTGCCCTGCCCAAATTCCTAAATTAAATAAATCCATGTGACTCCAAAGAGCTTAGTGCAGGCTCAGCACTGTGCTAATGCAATTGCGTGCTTCCTTGCAGCTTGAGGCACCAGCAGAACAAGTTCATATACATTCAGTGAACAGACAAGAGCAAGCTCACACTTGCCCAAATACAAGGTGTAAACACACAGGAAAAAGAAACACGGAGCATATTAAGCAAAATCTGGGTCAGGGAGAAAGCCAGTAACTCCAACTTACTATATTAAACAGCTATATCATATCACTTCTTTTATATACTAAAATGTCACTTGCTTTGGGTTTTCCCTTTATTTTTGTTTCTTCTTTCTCGAACAACTAAAAGAGTTTTGTGTTGCAGAAATTCCCAAACACAATTACTTCAGTTTTCTCAATACAAAACTTCTGCTCAGATTTAATTTACTACTTAGTCTAAAGAAATTTTAATGATTTTATGCTTTTCAGATAACCGTGACTATCTGAATAAGCTAAAATAATCTGTTTTGGTTTATGGTTGTCCTCATTTCAAGTTGTGTTGTTTGGTTTGTGGGTTTTTTTGAAAGACAAATCCTTTTCATTATTCCTGAGGTCTATTCAGGAGTTTGAGGTTGGCATTTTTCCACTATGGCCACAGAATATAAGGCATTGTGCTAACAGCCAGGGCTGCCAAAACACACAAAGTAGCATGCACTCCTCTTCCCTAAAATTACATATGGATCAATACAGAGATTTGCAGATCAGGATCTAGACACTAAAATTGTTGTCTGACTGTCCCCTGACTCTGACTTCAAAGTCATCCACCTCAAACAAAATCCCATCTGACCTGTTCAGAGTTTTTAATATATCACCTTTCAGCAACTCCAAGGATATTTAGCAGTTCCAGCTTATGAACAAAGACCTGTTACCAAGACCATTCCCAGCTTTACAAATACTTTTTTGAGAGCACACGGTCTTCTTCAAAGAATTTAGTTTTCAGTGGTGTACTCCTACTTTGCAAGTCACTTGTCAAGTTCTGTGTATCATTGCATGTGATCCCATTTTTCAAATGAACGAGTTTATCAGCATAGTAAAAAAATCTTTTTAAAACAATATGTATTTAAAACTAAGATAGATATCACATAGTTCTTTAAAAGCTGGCTTTCTGACTGAAGAGTGGCAGTAAAGGAAGCTTCATGAATCCACACTGCCCCATCACCGTCCTAATAAGCACGACTTTTTCTTTAGATAAGAGAATAATTCAGGTATCTTGAAATTTTAGGTCTCTGCTGAGATTTCAGAGTAATGGAAAACTTGGCGGTGAGTTTGTGAGAAATTATTTATAAATGTCACCACCTTGCTGAAGGCCCATCAAAAATGTTTTAAATGGGAACAAAAACTCTGTGTAGCAAGGCTGGCTTAAAAGATGTAAAAGGACATGCTACAGGCTTACAACACCATGTGACATTCCACCCTGAATTACAGCTTCTAAGAATAGGGTCAATTTTTTGGAAAGCAGACAGATCCTACAGCCTCATGGTACACCTTTTGATATTTATATTTTTCAAAAAATCTGATTCTTTTTTATGAGAATATCATCTCTCATCATAAAACAAAATTAAAATATATTTGTAGCCTTGGCAGCCATGGAGTAAAGCATTCAACTTTGATTCAGCTAGAGCTTGGGAATTCAGAAAAACTCTTATGAGGTGAGAAACACCTTACACTTTTGGTCTTAAAAAATCTCCAATACTGTGGCAAGTAAGAACATTTGATAGTTCTTTTTGACAGTTCTTATAATCATCAGGATTGACTATAAAGTCCTGAAGTATGAGCACTCTTTGGATGTTACACCCTCAGTATTCCACTGTGTGGATGCAGAATGAAGTTCTTCCATATGCCCTCTCAAATAACTTCCTATTAAGAATACCATCAAACTTAATTATATCCTAAACACACACATGTCACAGATTACCTACGTATCTTCTTTTAGGTCCCTTTTTTATGTGGAGGTGCAGCTTTTAATTCAAGTAATCAAATACAGTTTTTACTATATAGTCCATAAGCAGCAACATGAACTTAGGACCTTTCAACAACATAGCAAAGATCTCATGAAAGTCCTTGGTGACAGCAAAAGAATGTTCTTATGCAGAGACCATCCTCTGTCATATGTGCCAACAAGTTAAGGACAGGAAGGAATGTAAAATGCCCACAGAAACAAATAGTAAATTAATATGAGTAACTACAGTCAGAAACTCAGAGCAGGCTACAAATATGGAGAGACAGAAAGTCTTCTGAGATCAGAAAACCAAAGGGAATAAGATGTCTCAATTTGACCAGAATTGTGGTTAGTGAGACAGAAATCCCTGTTGGTTAGTAACTTAAAAGCAAGAAAAAAATGACAAAAAGAACTGCAGAAGCGGTACAGTGAGGCAGCTGTGGCAGGGAATACAACTGTGCTGATTCCTATAGACTTAACAGTAACAGCGATTTGCTTCAAGAGTATACAGTCACTTGTTTTACACAAATAGACATTTTCTTCAAAATGTTTTCAATATTAGAAAGAAAACTGAAAGATTATGTGGGCAACTGAGGCCAAGAGGAAAAGTTTTTAAGAAAAAACAGTAAGTATGTGGAGATGAGCACTAAAAGAGGCAGGGGGAGTAGGCTTTGGGATGAAGTCCGCACCATGGGGCAGGATAGCTTCTAAATCTGGAAGTTCAAATTTATTTAGCCATGCTTTTTTTGTGTTCCACATAGATCTTGGATGCAACGATCCAGATTACATTAATGTAATGCGCTCTACAAGGGGCTACATATTACAACTCCTTGGAAACTGAAGCTAGTACAGAATGCTTATTAAGCTCATTTTCATGCTAGGAGTATTACAACGCACTCCAGGATACACACTGACTGCCAAAATGTTTCCAGGTGGAATTTAAGAAAGATTGCCAACTCTCCAGCCAAAACTGAAGAGAATAAATTTAAGTTTTTAGTGTAAAGCTGAAAAATTATCTTTTTTTTTTTCCAAGTTTTTTTTATGACTAGTAAAAATGGTTAATATTGCAATGTTATTGATATGGCAGCACTCAATCCCTAGAAATTCATTTATATCGAATAAAAATCAGATGCATGAACAGTACTACGGAAAACATCATGGGCTCACAGTAACATGTATGGGCAGAGGAGACTTAGAGTCTTCCTGTTGTTTGTGAAGTTTTCCTTACACCTCCCTCAGAGTTTAGGCGCAGACATACAAGAGTAAAAAAAAGGTTGCTAACTTGCATCTCTTCTTAAAGAGAAGAGTTTAAAAAAGGGAAAATAAAGGCAAAAAGTGATGGGAAACATGACTTTGCTCCCTAGCAGCAGCAAAAAGACTTGAATGGCACATGGCAATCCAATAGCTGTAAAAAAGAATGCTGTACAGAATGGCAAATAATACAACAAAGACTAAACAAACTCAGTTCTTTAAGCCTTCTTCATAGGTCATGTTCTATAAAACTCTTATCATTCTTTTTGCTCTCCTTTTCTCCCTTTCTAATTTGTCTATTGTAAATCATGGTGATCAAAACTGTGTACAGCTTTTATGATGAGGTGTCACCAATGCTTGAAAGAACAGAATCATTGCTTCCTGCTTCTTTTCCAGTGTTACATCCATGCCAGAATTAGATTCACCTTCATCACAATGGTATTCCATTGTGCAATCCAAATTTCTTTTTCTATGCTATTGCCTCATCACTACATGTGATTTCTCCTTTGTAAATAGATGTGTCTTTACCGAAAGATTACTTTTTCTAGACTTGCCCTTCAATTTGATGAGACTGGAGCAGTTATAAAGCAGTTCAAATACTCCTACTATGCCTGCCGTTTTGTGCAGCTTAGTTCATTACCAGCAATATTCATGGGTTTTTTCTATTTCATCACTGAAATAATTTCTAAAAAATACTCCACAGAAGAAGATAAAGGGCCGACCTCTTTGGAACACCGCTGTAACTCTCTCTCTTGTCTGACAATGAGTGTCAGAAAAATTGTCTGCAGCATGTTATTTGTATCAGTTGCACACACGTCTAATGGTGATGTCATAATTAATTACATTAAAACAGTATTATTTATAGTTACAACTTTTATTATTATAATGCTTCTTACATTACATGTTAATTACATGAAAAACTGGTGGGGCAGTGTTAAAGGTCTTACGAATTCAAAGTATGTCACAGCTATCACTTTCTTCTTTAGCCACAAAGCCAGTTATCCTATGAAAGGAAATTAGATTCACTTGACATAATGTGTCCTTGACAAATACAGAAAGACTAAATATAGGAGGGGTACGCTATGTAACAGCCATCTAGACCTGAATTCTCTCTTTTAGAGAGTGGTCCCAAACTGTCACCTAAGAAAGAGCACAAGCATAAAATGAGTACACAGTGATAAACAATCTCATACCTTCAAGAATGTATTGTTAAAATAACTTCTCTGGTGTAGGACAGAAACCAGCAGTTGATGGCCAGGAAAAGAGGATATGGGTGAAGCAAGTATAAAGGGATCTGATATATACTGAGATGGACAGATAACGTCATACAGTTAGATACAGACATCAAGCTACTGAAATGAACAGTAAAAAAACTACCGGCTTTCTATTTATTCGCTGATTAATAATTTAACACATAACTTTCCAGAGTCTAAAATTCATAAATCCCATTATTTTCTATTTGTAAAGACTGCATTCCTCAAGCCTCCAAGGATCTCCTATATTCCACAAGAGCTGTTGAATATCTTCATAAAGAGTTCAGAGTAAAACTGAGAATACTATTATGAGTAAATACTAGTAAAAGAGCTAGTGTTTTATGTGCTCTATTTTTAATCATGTACCTATCTTCATCATTCATTTAATTTCTTAAGTTCTTGAAGATGCTTTGATATAGACTTTCATTATGACACTTAGCCATTCTCTTCCCTGACTAGCCTGTTATTGTGCCTTGAAAAGCATGATCTTCAGTACATTTTACATCGACTTGTCCCTCAAATTTTCTTTACAGGTTCAGGTTTCTTGAATTAGTTGAAACTAGTGTTTGGTTTTCAGTAACACAGACGCTGTTACCTGTTTTTTCAGATCTCTTGCCTTCATTCTGTTTTTCTCATTCTTTACCTTGCACAAGGCCAATGTTTTTTTTTTATTTCATGGTCATTTTCAGATAATTTTCTCTTCTTTTATAAACTCAGCCAACTTACCTCTGTTAATCAGAAACATGACTAAAACCAAGACAGCAAGTCCTTAATACACTTCTCCATTTTCTGAAAGAAAAGGTTGTTCTTAATATATTCCAAAAACTTGAAGGTTTCTGTGTTCTGTCACTCAGGGGTTTTTTGTTGGTTTGAGGTTTTTTTAGTTTGTACCCAAGAAACAAAGTTTTCTCATACTCACCATTTCCTGTCTTTAGTACAACTTTATTTGCCACACTAAAAAAGCATCATCTGACTCTTTGCCTCCTACTCCCTATTAAGCAGTCTATCAGCATCCCTGTTGTAACTTCACCAATGTTTTTCCCTTTTATTTCTACCTACACATTATAAACTACTTCAGCATCAAACAATGATTCTTCATATAAAACCAATTCTTTATTTTTCCCCAGGATTCTCTACCTGAAAAAGAGGTACTTGCTTCTATTGACAGTTTCTTCTATTCTAGATAAACACATAAATGAATAACTTTCCTCCTTTTCCTACTATGACTGAGTTCCTCCTAAAACCCCTACAGTTTTCAGCTCACACTCACTGCAGTAGGCTAGAGCTTCTTTCTCATTTGTATTTCTTGTGGTTTAGCATTTCATACACACACTATTTTTTACCATAACAAAATTTTAACACTATCAGAACCAGACACCTCAGAAAACATTTATGAAAACATAATTAGCAGAAGCGTATTTTAAGGATAAGATAAAGTCGTTACTAGAATTTTAAATATTATTTTGGTGTGTATATATACACAATTATAATGTTTATTTTATATAATTACATATGAATTAAAGAATTTGGCTTTCAGTATTATAACTTTATAATGATAACTAGCTATAACAAATAACCATAACATTACCACTAATAGCAATACTGTAGCATTACTTTCAATAGTATAACTACAAAACTAAAGCAGATACTTTATTCTTGGTGGATCTGGTCTTTAAACTTTCCAGAAATAAAAGGTGCAGCATTTTCTGTTTCAAACACATCAAAACAATAAACTTTTTGATCAAGGTGTCTGCTTAATCCAGTTGTCTATGAACCAGAAGTACTGAGCTTGCATACTGGACACTTAGCAAATGTCTCCCTATTAACAGCAAAATTATCTGAAAAAAACACATTAAAGTATTCCAGAAAACAGTGTCGGATTGATGACAAACCACAGAATACCACAGCCTCCTCATTCCAAACATACACAGTGGAAATACTAATTTGAAACTATGTGACAGTAAACTTGCTTTAATCATTTTGTATTTTAATTTTCTCAACTTTTATAGTCTTAATATTTTAAAATATTAACAATGAAAGCAAATTAGTTAAATATTTTAAATATTTATGTTTGGGAAATTGTCTTTATTTGTAAACAAATACTGTAACTTAAAAAAGTAAAACAACGTTGGGCTTATGGATATTTTTTCACCCTGGGTGGGGAGAAAAAGTTCAGTACTAGCATGTTCAATAAACGTAGTTTCAAAGACCATGTTATCAGGACAGTTATTTACCCTTTCTGAAATACAGGACTCCAGGAAGAGTAATATTCTAAAGAGAATAATACCAAATTACTAAGCACTTTAAAACATCTCTGGAATTTGGTTTATCTTGCCTAGTCAAAATGTCCCACTATTGATTTTAAGGTATATTTATTATGTGCAAGCTCCAACAGAAAGATACTTTCAAATAGTGTAAAACCATTGGTTTACGAGTTGCCAAAAGGAACTGCTGCACAGGTTTTCAATACTAATGATTAATCCATTTACTTTAAATAAAAAATTATTCCAAAGTGCATTTTTCTGGAATTACTAATAATCACTGGTAATCACTAAGTAGGAGATTTTTCACTGATTTTCTACTTAAAAAGTTGAGTTACGTAATGCTGAAAATAACTGCAAAACTTTGAAAGAAAGATATGGAAAAAAGAACAGGACACCACACAAAAAGCCACAATGTTTAAATTGTTTCAGGGATATAAATAAATACTAGAGCTATTAGTTTCAGTTCAAAGAACACATCACATTTGGAACATTTATTTTATCTTGAAATATCAAACCAGTAAAATTATAAAACTGAAGGTGAAAAAAGAGGTGACTAACCTGATCTGGAGAGGGTCTGTGGTTGGAGTGTTGTGGTCTCGCAGGGGATCGATGATGGTGGTGGTGGTGATGGTGGTGATAGTGGTGATGGTCATCATCATAGTTATCTGCCATCAGTTTCATTCTGTTTTGTGTCTGTTTAAGATGTAAAGTGAGGCAATTCCATTACATGCTGGAATACATTACTTTAACTGTGTTTTAGGAAGTTCGTTAGTTCTTTCTTAGCTTCTTTTTTTTTTGATTGCATTTTTTTTTCTGTAAGGATCTAACAATAGAAATAGAAATTGAGAGTGCTGGCTCACAAAGAAAAGGAAACAGAAATAGAAAAAGATAACTAAGTATGTGGACACATCTTCTGTCTCAGTTTTCACATGGGTAGAAATGTACCAAGAACTCAGAAAGGGATACGATCAAGGATGTTGTGTTTGAAAGGTGTCAAGAAAGACATCTACATTTCTAAATTTACGATTTTCTAACAATTTCCTATTTTTTTCCAGTCTCTTACTGTCTTGTCAATTAACTTGTAAATTCTCACTCAAAAGAATATTAAAAGCATACTCCAAATATTTAGTAAGCTAGTGAGGCATGTCAACAACAGTCATGAATAGTTATGCTAAAAACACTATCTTGGCTTTATTATTTTAATTGTACCAGGATCACCTTGCTAAACAGTAAGTTAAAAGTATCTGAAAACTGACACGGACCCAGGCACTTAGAGAAATAAGTGATTATGGAACTTGACATGTTACTGAATGAAAATAAGACTTTGATACAGATCTTGAAAAAAAGATTGACACTTCAGCTACTGCTATGTACAAGCAATAAAATCTATGTCACCATGAGATAACACAATACATCGCTGCTCTATATCACTATTACAATTATTCCGTATCACAAAATACATACACTGGAATAATTCAAACCTTGCTCATAATACAAAAAATATCTTACTACCAATTGGTCAATATCAGTACATACAATATTTATTTTTTGTCAGTAGGTCTGAAGGCTCTCTCAAGCAAACTTGTTTACCTGCAATGAAGTTGTCCTTATTTTTGCACTAACAAAATCTAGAAGAAAATTACGTCAACTCTCAAATCCCTCTTCCAAAATTAGAAGAGTCACAGACACATACAACTTACTTCATGCAGATGACTGAAGGAAAGATAGTAGTCTTAACACACTTAATATCATCTTCCAGAATCCCACCTGAACCTTATAGGAGAAAAGTTGTTCTTGAAGAAGCATTATCTGCTTTGTGCCAAATCTCTATGGGGACATCATTGGAGTTGGTCAAACAAAAACAAGTCTGCTCTGCACACAGACATTTTTGGTGAGATTAAGAGACCGCAATCAATTGCAAAAAGCCACAGTTTAGTTCTAGTCATGCTCCAAGGTAGCAGGACTCATGGTAAACCCCAGTGAGGATGCTGGATAAACACATTACACCAGGACTTTGTCTAGACTAGTGAGTTCTAAAGGACCAACTTAAACATGTGAATTTAAACACAACTGATTTATTCAGGTATGTCCCTATATTAACAAGTCTAAGTGGCTTCCAACTCAAATCGCCCATGAGATAGCTAGAGTCCCATAGCTAGTATGTGGTAGACTTATTTCCAAGACTACTGTTAGCTGATTTTCCTATAAGAAAAATACTACATCAAAATTTCCATTAGGAAAATTTCACTAGTAAGTATATTTTAATAGAAAACGTAAAAAATCAGAGTAGTATTAAACTCACAATTTTAATCTTTCTTGCTGAAGTAGAAAAGAGACTTGGATAAAACCCCAAACTAAATATTTACATCACACAGTATCTGAAGTATAACAAAATCCAATGCAAGGAAAATTATGAACCATAGGGATCACAGGAAATACTGATGTGTCTTTTCAGCAACTTTTTTTTTTTTTTGAAATGTCACAATGCCTCTAAAGCACTTCAACATCGTGTGCATTAGAAGGATCATAGAAAGTCATTTTACAGGAGTGGACCTGTATTCTGTTCAAGTAAAAAACCCAACAAAACAACCAGACCAATTCAAAACTTTAAGGCACCCACAACAAGACAGAGGAAGAACCACAGACTGGACGTGCACAAGCTTCATCCATTGTCAGACTCCTTCTGACCATCGCTACAGCACTAAATAGCATGTTCTCTTCTCAGTGTATCACAGAATAAATAGCCTCCACAGGTGAAGTGGACAGGAATTGAAGTGACACTATATGGTATCATTTCGCATTTTTAATACTATTTTCTGCACAGCTGAAGGCATTTTACTTTCTCTGTTCCAGACAAGAAGATGGAAGTATAGGGCCCTATGAATTTCAGCTACGAATTTCTATCAATTTTGCCAAAAGATCAACACAATCTGAATCATCTTAGTTGGTCTGTTTGCCTTTAGATTCAAGAAGTAAGGTTTTCAGAACAAGAGTGGAAAAGATGGAGAATTAACAGAAAAATAATAACCCACTTACTATAAACACTATAATATCCTGCCTCTTTGGGGAAGCTCCTAACATTTTATTAGTTTATTTTCTTATCAATGAACAGCCTTAAATTTCCTACCTTTCAACTGTATTCCATAAAAGAATGCAAAAGTTAAACAAGATGATATATGCAATCCTAAAAGTGTCGCCTGTAATGAGGTGTTGGGGATTAGAAGTGTCAGGGGATAAGAACTGTAAATGAATGATGTCATCTTTCTAATTTGGTGCTGAAATATAAATAAACCACTTCTAATGTTTCTTCCTTTTGGATGCCAGATTGCAGTAAAATGTGCACAAAGAAACATTAATGCTGTAGTAGCATTCCTTTAGTGTGCCTGTTCTGGAAGCAAAACATAAGAAATGAGAATTTCCCACTCAGGTAATCATCAAATCTTCTGAACTTTTTCACAACTTGTGATTGCCTTTTTAATTTTTTAAAATAACGCTAAGTATTTCGCAAAATATTATCTTTAAAGCTTTTTGGTTTTATTTGTTAGCTCTTCACAACAGTAACTGATTGCAAACTTTTTAAAGTGGGACTTTTAGGAGGATGAACAGGAGGATTTCGGAAGGAGGAACAAAAATAAAGCCATCCAGAGGAACAATACAATCCTTTAGAGGTCCTTCTAAACAAAAATCTGTGATATTACTTCTGTTTGCTTCCCTTGCTAACTCTTCTAATCTCCAATATTTGAAATGCCAGGTGCATTTTTATTTCAGGAAGAAATTAATCAACCACATTCAAAGTAGTTCAGGATCGCAGGGCTTTACACCCCTAAACCTACATTCAAGCACATATACAAACACACAGAAAAGCATATATACATTTTAGGACACTGGTTTATCACAGTAAATACTCATGGACTTCTTTTGAAAGCACAAGAGATTGCCTAATTGTCTTTGTCTATACTGCTGGGCACTGTCCTCAGGAGCCTTAGAGCCCTGAGGCCCCAGAGGAAGTCAGGATAAAAGAGGAGTTTATCTTGGTTGATGAGGACTGAGTTGGGGATCAGTTAGGCAACCTGGACATCCATAAATCCATGGGCCCTGATGGGATGCACCCGCAGGTGCTCAGGAAGCTGGTGGAAGTCATTGCTAGGCCACTCTCCATCATCTTTGGGAAGTCTTAGGCAACAGGAGAGGTGCCTGAGGAATGGAGGAAAGCAAATGTCACTCCAGTCTTCAAAAAGAAGCAAGAAGGAGGACCCGGGTAACTATAGACCGGTCAGCCTCACCTCCATCCCTGGAAAGGTGATGGAACAACTTATCCTTGGTGCTGTCTCTAGGCATATCAAGGATAAGACAGGCATTAGGAGCAGTCAGCTAGGCTTTGCCAAAGGGAACTCATGTTTGACCAACCTGATAGCCTTTTATGAGGACATAGCCAGGTGGATGGATGACAGCAGTGCAGTGGATGTGGTTTATCTTGATTTCAGTAAAGCACCTGACACTGTCTCCTACAGCATCCTCGTAGCTAAACTCAGGAAGTGTGGCGTGGATGATCGGGTAGTGAGGTGGATTGTGAACTGGTTGAAGGGAAGAAGTCAGAGAGTTGTGGTCAGTGGGACAGAGCCTAGCTGGAGGTCTGTATCTAGAGGAGTTCCTCAGGGGTCGGTACTGGGAGTAGTGCTATTTAATATATTCATCAACTACCTGGATGAGGGAGCAGAGTGCACTGTCAGTACCAATTAACCGCATCTCCTATAGACCATGTATAGCCTTACTAGTTTTAGCCTAACAGTTTCCTGAGATTTTTTTGCTTTAAATTTATGGACTACATTCAATAAATACTGCATCCATTTTGAAATAAAGGAATGATAGAGGGATTAAAAGCAGCTTAAATCGAGGTGCACAGGTATATTAACCCTTAGGGCTTGAAACAGTTGTCTTTGATCATTCAATATCACTATTTGCTAAGCTGTCACAAGGTCATGAATGGTATGTGTAACTAAATTTTTAAACCACTAACCAAAGAATTTATGATCTAGCACTGTAAGAAAACTGACAGATATTTCTTGTTCTTCTAAAATTCTGTTGAGTAAGGATCTGCTGAAGTGAAATGAAAGTTTTTGATTGACTGGTAACAGACTAAATAGCTTAACAGCAATCTGTAACTGTAAAACTATAATATTAAAACTGTCTTTAAAAAAAATATTTTAGCAAGGTGGCAATAGGGAACTATGCTTTGATCTGTCACCTGGATCAAGTTAACAACAAAACTCTCATGAATAAGGTTCAAATGAGGAAAAATAGTATGATTTGTTGCTCTGGGATATAGGTGTAATACCATTCAATAGCTATTAATTTCCTTTTAATTTTCTGCTCAATCTCTCTTCAGTAAATGGAATTCGAAACATTTCTATTATATTCACTTTCAACAGGGTAGGATTTTCCCCCCATACAATAAGCAAGAGAGGTAGATAACAGGTCTACAAGCTATCCTGTAGATATCTTGTGTTCTAATTACCAGTGTTTCATTTAAAACACAGAGACACACATTCTAGCTTTGATTCTGCAGTATCCCCTTGTCTTCAATGACACAGAACCTCTGTTTCTTGAAATTTCACTCCCTCAAAGTAAGCATGCTAATATTTCTACAATTTGACATCTTCATGTGACAGACATTTAGTTCCAGTCTTCCGGCTTCCTACCAATAAATTAGTTAATTTTAGCCTTTATTTATCCTAAAACAATAATTTTAGAAAACACAAATAAACTTTTTTAAACTTTGAAAGTCAGAAGGTAAAAAAATATATGCTTAAGACTATATAGTTCACCAAGTGTATCCCGAAGTTGCACAAACTTAGTGGCATTAACCTGGATGTAATGAAATCATGTGCAACTGTAATCAGTTTTCCAGTATGAATCTAGTGCTTCAGGCCTGAATTAGCTGAGGGCTAACAGAATGTTTGGTTAAGCCAGCTCTATATTTCGTTTTCATGTCAGAACAATATTTTAAATCATTCTTTGAATCATCTGAACATGAAGAATTTCTTAGAATTTCTACTGCTGCAAAACCAAAAGTTGCTAACTGCCATAGAACACAATTTATAGCCAAGTTATTATCTGGTAAGTTACAGATAATTAAATATTGGCCTCAAACATGTGGCACACTTTTGATAACTTCTAAGACCAAAGAAACTACACTGAAAATTAAAATTAAATGCCATGTAAAACCCATACTTCTAGAACTTGATCAAGGTCACTACCATATTTTTTTTA
This sequence comes from Apaloderma vittatum, assembly GCF_000703405.1. NCBI lineage: Eukaryota > Metazoa > Chordata > Aves > Trogoniformes > Trogonidae > Apaloderma > Apaloderma vittatum. The sequence goes on along the minus strand of NW_009714213.1, from coordinate 280,223 downwards.
GCAAGTTTCCATTTATTTCACTTCTGTTATCTGATCATCATGAAGTATTTTTCTGAGACGAAAACTAAAAAATTCAAGTTCCAACCTTGGAGCCTCTAAAAAACATGTTCGACATCTCTGTCGTCTAGTTTCACCTACTTTGAGCATCTCAAGCTTACTGGATTTACATGCATCCTATAAAAGAGATTTGATAAAAAGTCAAATAGCTTAATCTGCCATCCAGAAAAGACATTTAAGAGATACTGAATTGCAAAGCTTCAGTTGAAACTTCTTTTGCTTAAACTTCTTGATAAATTTAGAGATTTTTGAGCACTGGTCCACTAATTATCTAGCTGAAGCATAACTGATAATTCCAACGGTATTATTGTTAAAAAGCCTAACCTTGAAACCGCTCTCATTTCTTTTAATGGTAGCACACTTCCTGTATCGTGATTAAAGGAGACAAATTGCTAAAATATAATCATCAGCCATAGTTTTGACAGAACAACTTGTGTCATTTTTCCACGAGCTGAAGGATCTGTTAAGTGACGGTTGCTTTGAAGGATCTTTTACCCATACTACAGCATACTTTCAAAGTTTTCTGGAGCTTGTATAACTTTAGGCTAATTATTCAGGCCACTTCTAACAGAATAATAATACTAGCAACATAATGCTAAAAGTATTTCCAAAATAAATTATAATCTTGTCTTCAGTCATTAAAAATATATGATAATACTCAGTTCAGGCTTTTTTTGTTGCTTATGCAGTGAGTTTTTAGGCATCAAGAAAATTCCAACGGAATAAAACCTTAAGTTATGAAGACTACAAGCACTCACTAGTAACCAAAAGATAACAAAAACATTACAGTATGGTAATTAAATAGGAACATCAGATGCTAAATAACTATCATAATCATAACTGTATGGGTGTTGGAATGCGTCACTATAGGGTAGAGTTATGTTTTACTGAGTGCTTTAATTATGTGTTTTCTAAGATCCCTGTAATCTACTCTGATATTCTTATTTTAACATGCCTTTTGCTGCTCTGTTGCTCACCTCCAGTGAAGAATACAATTATTTCTCCTGTTAAAATTCCAAATGGGCTAATAAGCATGTTTTTCTTTTCCTGTTATAGTGTATGACTTGTCTTGGAAAGTGTGAGAGACAGGATACATGCAGGCTACAAGTGTGCATGATAGCTTACTGGAGAAAACTTTGGCTACTCCTCATTTAACTCTTTATTTTTACCTCATTAATGATACAACTGTTGCATATGAGGCAAAGAACACAGCAAAGCTTTTATCCTAAGAAAGCATATAAATTTTTCTTTTTCCCATCTATATCTTATTATATATTAAACTTAACTTGTGTGATGGTTTACATTAACATCTTACAGTTCTTATAATTTGTAACACACATGTAACCATAACACTTGTTCTTCTGGCCTTGGCTGCCCTCCACAGTTTCACAGGACAAAGAAAAGGAACTAGGAAACAGTAGCGAGTATTTTCCAACTTGCCATGAAATCCAACCTTCCTCCCAGGTGAAATACAAAAGCAATTGCTGGTCAAGTTATATACTGACTCCTGTGCAACAATGGAAAGCAGCTTCCAATGCAGATGTTTTCAGAGACTTGGATCTGACAATTTAGTGTGGAACATTATCATAAAAGTTCTACATATATCTCAGTTCTTTTTCAATTATAATATTATTTAACTGATATCAACATCCATTACACCTGCTGCTTTGCAAAATTACAAAATATGACTGACTTATCGTGAAAGAAGTTGAAGCTCATAGCAATTCTCCCTCTTCATGAGAAGGATAATAGTCTCACAAACACCAGCTGGGATATTAGACAGGAACAGGCAGCAGTTCCAAGTGCCAAGCAGACACTTATCTTAAGTACTAAGGCTAAATTTCAACTTTCCTAACACTTGTGATTGAACAAAGCTATGTTGATTTGAACACAGTCTATCCGACTTTTTAGTTGCAGCCTGCATTTAGAGTTTGTGGTTTTGAAGTCTTTTTAAGTTCTGTGAATTAAAAGTATGTCTTGAAGCACAGGAAATACCTTGTAATAATACAGCATACTCAGTAAGGTACAGGCTAAAGTCATGCTAAAAGTATTTGTCTGAGTCCTACTACTAAACTTTGTAATTACATAGAAGTATGTAAGAACACAGACACAAAGAAGTGCGTTTAAAAGCATAATTGAAGCTCTGAAACAGCAGCTGCCTGAGGACATCTCAGGCCAGGTCCTACTAAATGCAGACAAGCAACGTAAGAAGGTAAGGTTCTCTGTTTTTCTCCTTTTTTTAACAACAGGAAATAACTCATTAAAAAGATACTTCCCCATAATAATTATTTAAAACCAGACAAGAATCAGAAACTTCAGTAGCTAAACAAGATATTTGAAACTGCAAACCTCTGGTTAGTACCACTGATTGTCCTTCAGCGTCTTTAATGTCTGAATAGTTCATTTCAGCTGTAATTTTTGCAATTTCACTACTAAGCTGAAATCTTCCATTTCACTCATATACAAAACGGAACATATGGACAGTATATTGGAACATGAACCAAAATGGAGATAATGTCACAACACTCTCTTTATATGCTTTTTAGAGACACCTTACCTGTAACTAAATTTTTGCTTGATCCTAGACTGTAGAAATTATAAATTTTATCCATCAGCACAGACATATAAAATTTGACACTCATTTTTTACAATTATTTTGTAATAACTGGCTACTTAGCATTGTACTTGAAATCAAGTGTTAAACTATATTTAGCTTTATTATCATGGAGATCTTTGTAGTAGAACTTAAGGACTTGTTTCAGAAATGTCTCATGGAGGAAAAAAACCCCAAGACGTTTTGGCTTATGAGTTCACTCATTTATATAACGGAGATACACACTATTCTTACGTGAGATACTTAATACCGATTTTCACCTATTGAGCCAGTCAGATCAAAACCTACAAAAGTTACAGTGTTAACATATAGATTATTATATGTATTACCTACATTTTCCAATTAAGATTTTCAGTTTCAGTGGAGTTAAACTGTTTGTCTGAAGAAAATGTGTTATGACATCTCTAGCTATAGAGACGTTCTAGCGTAAGTTCACAATGAGATTATCACCAATGAAAAAGAGTGCCATTAAATGTGGCCATGCTTAAGATATGATGTAAATTCTTCAGGAATGAAAAAATTCTGAACAGAGAACAAACAGAAATAGATCTTAAGCAAATCACCAGCTACAAAGCCAGAAAGAACTTAAATATCTGGCCTATGATGTCTTCAGGGCCTGACTGCTATAAGCTACAGGGCAGAAAAAGCCCCTCTCATCGGAAAATATTTGTGTACAAATACTACCTGTAGAAATCTGGATTACCGAGAGCATAAGGAGGAAAAAGCAATGCTATATCTAGCTATGACTTGAGTCTTTTGACCTTTATAATATAAATTGTCAAATCTTACTGAGAATATATGAAAGTGATAATAAAGCTAACCGACAAAATTTTCAGTGTTTTTCCAACACAGATCATTTCTTCTGAATTAACTAATTTGATCAGGCAAAGGCTTTTAACTTCGCACACATTCTCTTTCTTACCTAGTGCCATATATGGTGTGCTGTGTTAAGGTATAGGGAGAAGTGGCACTCCACTGTTTCACTCTTACATGAATCTGTCCACATTGGGTTTATCTCTAGGCTGCTTGTACTTGGCAAAATTGAGAGTTACAGACTCAAATTCAAAAACACAGATTCAAAAATTCAGATTACAGATAAACAGAAAAAACTCCAATGTTAAGATACGCAGAAATATTGCCTCAGGATATTTACAATTAATATAAAAGTATAAACTACAAGGAATTTTAAGATACAAATTAAAGGCCATTGTATGCATAGGCTGCTTCTGTTGATATCAATGAAATCCAAACAGGCATGTTTAAAATCAGAGGCTAATAGTCATTGTGCTACATTGCCTGAAAATTTTTAAGGAAAAAATAACCAGACTGATTTTCCTCATATGAAAGTTCAATACATGAAGTTATTAGAAAATCTATTTTTACCTGCTCAAAAAACCCAAAGAGCTTACATAACAAAAATAAAACTAAAACTTAAGGGTTAAACGTCTCCTTTGTTCAAAGTTGGGTGCTTAAAGGTTGAGAAAGATCAGTATTATGAGTCACAGTAAATAGTATAAACAGAAAATAATGGCACAGTGGTCAAATATGCCTGCAATACCAATGTGAATGACTTCATAACATGGATTCTATTTACTGTACAGGAACCTTTAGACTCAACAGTATTGATAGATCTCTGAAGCAGATCTATGTTTGTAATAATAACAACAGTAACAACAGTAATAACAAATAATGTAGTAGTCTGTGCTCCTATAATATGCCACCTATGAAATTCAAGGAAATCAGAAACACTGACTTAATTTAACAATATCAGAAATGGAAGCAATAATGATTATGAATCAACACAACACCAGGACAGAGCTACTGATCAGAAGGTCTACAGATGATAATATCTACAGACACCATAAGAAACCATTGCAAGACTTTTTTGTTCCCACACTTGTTAAACATTTAGGGCTTAAATGCAAATAATTAATGCACAGTGTTGCAGAAAAATGTTTTAGGCTCCCAGTATAATCACTATCACAACAACTTCTAATCCTATTCATTTTCTTGTACAGTAATAAAAACACTTTCAATATCATATAATACACAATGCAATACAGCTGAATTAATCTAAAAGGGAAAATATAACTTGGGGTATTTGGTTATTGTTGAGTGCTTGATGTCACCGCCATAATATCACATTAGCACTATTTCTGATGTACCTAAATAGAACAGTATATGTAATGCAACATGCTGAGTTTAATTCCCTTCCACTCCTTTGCTGTTGAAAGAGCTCTTTGAAATATCTGGATGTTAATTAGTAAGAAATACTTCTATGCATGCATAAGAAAATATTTTTAGTGGTTAATTTGCTGAGAAACCGTGGCTCGGATTTTAAAAATCCTTAATTTTTTTCTCACCCTTTTTGTTTCATTAGCAATATGTTCATGTGATGAAATATAGAGTAGTGAACTAACAGACTAGAGAAGATTGCCAAACACCAGCTTTGCCTCTGGCCAGAGCATTCTGTACACCTGCAGTCTTGAAAACACTGGAAAGGTTTCTAATTTCATGTTTCAAGAAGAAAAATAAAATGCTCTCGAAGTCCTTGCATTCTGGCCAACTCCACTTACATTTTTGGCTCTATATCCCAGAAGTGAAAAGAGGCAACTGGGAAATTTTCTCACAGTGTCCAAGTTCAGAATGAATCAGTAACATAGCAGTGTCTTCTGCTCTTACCAATATCTCTTGAGATGTTCTAAAAAAGGACTTTAAACTAATTATTTCACAAAAGGATTGCATCACTACATAGATTTCTCTAAAAATAGCTGTCTCAGAATTCTCAAAAGGAATCCTGGCCAGGATGATTATAAATATTATGTAATCACTCAGTCAAGGCTTCATGGTGGTTTTTTTTTTAATACTGTATTTCAGAAAGGTTTTTTAAGCTTACTACAAAGTTATATGGCATTTGGTGTATGAATCAAAACAATTCCAGTGGTTCTGTTTTACTGGGAGTGTATTACTGCGCTTCCAATTTACTTAAACCACTAAACAATAAATAGACTGCAGATGTTATATTGTATTTAAATCACTACAATTAAATATGCCCGTTTCTTATGGGAAGGCATTTGCAACAAAGAGGTCAGTCCTCTTAGTACTAATTTTACAGGTTGATATAGTCTGGTAGAAATAATTTCCCTAGATTATCAAAATATAATGTAAAAAAACCTGTAAAATTAAGCCAGCATACGAGATAAAATCAATGCCTTTCTTCCAGCTTAGAAGTAACAGAAGTTTAAATAAAACTCACACAGTCACAATCCATAAAAACATTGCTCAATTCATCCACATAAATAATATTTTGGTCTTTAATATATGTACATCTGTAGCTTCATATTTAAAATAATTCACATATGTTCTCATTTCCTTACAAAAGCAGTATATTTCAATTTTTTGAAGATGCTTCTTTTTCTTTTTCAATGTGAAGAACTGTGAAAAATTACTTCAAAATCAATGTCTTGGTAGTTTACAATCTGTCCAACATTCCCAAAAGCCAGTAAAATTAGAATAGAAAAATTGGAGACAGGTATCCAACTGTATATTTGGGGCTATGAGCATTACTTAAGTCATGAACTATTTGAAAAGAGAAAAAAACCCTTAAGAATTTTTCCAACTTTCTTTTTTTGAACACATTATATTTCTGGTTTAATTCTATCTGAGTTTAGGCCACTACTGGGACATGCTTTCTCAGTCTGCAGGTACTGTCGAGCAATGGAAATTCATACATATGTAAATGGAAAAAAAAAAGACATTTTATGCCTAAACTAAAAATTGATCAATTAAAAAGAAAAGGATACAGGGGTCTTTTTGAGTTTGGGGGGGGTGCATTTGGAGAGGAAATACTTTGCCTTCAAACTGACTTCATCGTTGTAAGACAAATCACATTAAAAATAAAGAACATAAAATAATATCAAGTTTAGGACATGGATACACTAAGATGAACATTTCACGCCTGAGCAGGCAGTACACTGTGTTTGTTTTATCTTTGCCAGAATGGTGCCTGTTTAGACAATAGTCTGCTACTTCAAGATATTCAAAAGCTCTTGGTAATTTTCTCCCTCTCATGGAATTTTTCATGTTCGTTGCCTGTGGCACAACGTAAATATTCTTCTGCAGCAATCCTAAGGAAGCTTATGGAGAACAAGGAAGCTTCCACCTGAGCTTCGAAACACACCAGGATGCTTCAAGAGTCTACCAGAGTGATTAGTGAAGTTTTTCACAGTGTAAGTCTGTGGTAAAAGGAGCTACATTTGCATTTAGGCAATTCAATCTCAGTGCAAGTCTGCGATACATTACAGCACAGTGATAGAATCTGTTTTTCTGGCCTTAATCCAATAACAATAAAATTCTATGAGTAACCTCACTACTTCGGATTACTCCACTGAGTTTAATAGAATTGACCTCCTGAACCTTTAAGACATCTACTACATGCTGTTCCCTATCTCTTTAAATATGAAGCAGGCTTTCGATGCCTACAATGACTTCACATGGTGGCAGCCACCACAGCTCTTGTACAGTGTTCTGATTAGCAATAGATGAATTTGCAAACATTTTGATATTTCAGCTAGGTAAGCACCTATAAATGTTATGAAGTATGTTCATTAAAACTTCACAACCCCATCCCTTAAATTAGGACTCTTGCTGACCTCATCGGAGTAGGCGAAAGAGCAGTAGTTGGTCCTCTTCCACATATAGAAATATTAAGGAGAAGTATTCACATTTTCTGTATGAAAAAATAATATCCTGATTCTAGGAAAATTTACGTTCTTCAACAAGATTTTCCAGAGGAAGACTGACTTCCTTTCTTACGTCTCAAAGAGGACATTCCTGGGGATTTCATGTATACAATCAGAAATCTTGGATTCTGCTGAATGCACATACCTCCCTCTCGCTCTCTCTCAAGAAACAGCCTTTGCAGTTCCGTCAAAAAAAAACCCCTTTGTAGTTACACTTGAATATCAGCAGAGGACTTTCCAAGCTACACTCATCCTCCCTGGACACTGAAACCACCACTTAAATCGGCATCCTAGGCTTGGAGCATAACGTTGAACTTCTTTAGGTATTATACACTGCAAGGATCCATAGTACAGCATGCTTTGAATTTGCTAGACAGATGAAATTGGAGTTTCTAAACTACATGACAAAGTCTAGGCTGCCACTGAAAGAGACAGCAGCAGAAGTACAGCTTCAGAGAGTTTCTCAGACAGAAGGTCCTCAAGCTCCAAAAGCAAAAAGCAAATCAAACTGTCAGGTATAAGATGGTGCAGCATGACTGTTTCACAACAGCATATTTAGGCCAAAGTGATTCACCTGTGTGTAAAGATCACAAAATAAAACTTGGTTGAAATAATATTTTCTATTTCAAATGGCAAACCACATTCCCACCGAGGGCTGATTTCAAATTATTGCTTCTTTACTAAAATGATGAGTCTTTGAAAAACAAGATGTACTTGGGAGATATGGAGGGCATAAGGAGAGCAGGCACAACTAGCAGCTCAATTGCAGCGCCACCACATCAACATTATATACAGTATAATAAGGAAAATATAAGATTATCTAAAGGAACTAGGATGTTGCTTCTATATGAGCTTTGCTGGTGTTCACAACAGTGCATTTAAGATTTCGAGGCAAGGTGAAATTACGTTCAAGCAAATTTCTAACATCAGTTAGCACTCTAAAATAATTACAAACGATTTCCGAATAGCTTGGCTACATGATTTAAGATATAACCCATATTAACTGCTGCTTTACATTGCAACAATTGCCCTTCTGTTTCGCAGGTCTAACATAATGGTAAAATGGAGGTCTGGTTCTGAGGAAAAAAATTCTCTGCAAAGTTTGGAGAACACAAATTGTAAAAGACAAATAAAAGTGGGGTAAAACAACTTTCTTCTGACACACAGCAGAAAATATTTTTACATTTAATGAAGAAATGAACCTGTAAGAGTAGCAATTTTTTTTTAGCACCGAACATATAACTATTTTATATTTTCAGAAGATGCATCATTTTATGTGCAAATCAAGAATGGTACTTCCTTTGGGTATAAATACATCAGAATAAATGACCTAATTGCAGATGCTGCAGGAGAAAGGAGGAGTTTGCAACACATTTACTCTTTTTGGAGTTGACACCTCTTTGTGGAGCAGGGCAAGCCTACTCTTACTGATGCTATGCTAAATAAAATTTTCAGCCACAGTGCTTCCTGTGGAGCTTTCCCATCGCTAACTGAAAGACAGAGAACCTTTATGAGGAGCAACATGAAAAGGAGAAACATAAAAAGAAATTCCCTGGATTCTTTAAGGTCTGCACTTCTTATCCTTTGCCCTGCTGCCCTGATAAGTTCTTGGCTTCCTCCACCCATGAACAAAAAGCTTCCTGCTTGATCAGATAGGTAGATGCATCAAAAATCCATTTGCTACTATAGATATACATGAAGAGAATACAGGTTTTCATCGTTGCCCATTACGGATAGGCTACTCAGCCTGGACAAGAGAAGGCTCTGGGGGAGACTTTACAGCAGTCTTCCAGTACTTAAAGGGGGCTACAGGAAAAATGGAGAGGGACTCTTTATCAGGGAGTGTAGTGATAAGAGGAGCAATAATGGTTTCAAACTGAAAGAAGGTAGATTTAGACGAGACAATATGAAGAAATTCTTCATTATGAGGGTGGTGAGACACTGAACCAAGTTGCACTAGAAAGCTGTGGACACCTCCTCTCTGCCTCTCAAAGCAAAAATTCCTCCTACAGTACAGAATAGGAGTGAATCTGAGGCCATAATATTTAACATTATCTAGTGAGTCATCTAATATTTATAATCATATGATCACATTAGGCTGGAGAATTCAGGCTTCTTTTTCAGTCTTTCAGTATTATAACAGATTTGAAATGGCCGTAAGAAAAAATTTGATGCTGCAGCTGGTCATTCACTGAAGTGCTAGTGAATCAAAAATAGGTTGGGAGATGTCATATCTCAAAGAAACTGAGGAAGAACATAATACGTTGTGGAATCCATCACTTCTCCCTTGCCCAGCATAGCAAGGAAAAGTAGGACTAACAAGTCTTTGTGCTGGATGCACATATGAAAGCTTTGGGGGTTGACAGTGGTTCTCCCCAAAGGGATTAAAGAAGCATGAATGATCTCTACAACTTCCATTATCAGATAATTCTTAAGTGTAATAAAGTGGTGACCTAGTTAAACCACATTCCTGTTCCTGGTGTCTCTTTTTTTGTGGTGTCTGAGATAACGGGGAGATTATTTTGGCATCAATTTAATCTAGTTAAATAGCTTTACTGAAGATCTTTATCACTATAAATAATGGAGGTATTTGAAGTATTTGGTTACAATTTTAACTGAAGTTATCCAAAACAATGCCTCTCTAGCAATTCTCTTTTGCTGCTTCTTTACTCTGTCTGAAGAAAGTTATTAATGTTTCGAACACTTTTCAGCAATAGCTTAAAGGTACAAAACCAACAACAAAAATGACCAAAAAAAACCCAAAACAAAACAGTTTGCTGAAGCCTCTGATGAACATTTTAAAAGTATTTGTGACAGGTATCGTGGAACACATCAAAGTTGTGTATTCATTTACTCTTTACACCCTTATAAGTGAAAGAAGAAGAAATCTTCTCTTTTTTTCCAAGCAAATCAAACCAAAAATCCCTAGAATTATTTGTAATAGAACACCACCTGCTCCGATGAAGCACAGTGGGATGAAGTACTAAAAAGCTTAAAGCATGTCTGTCTATTTAGCATATAAAATTTTGGTGAAATGTCTCCTGGCCAGCTGAATGACCTGAGACACAAGAGCATCATGGCTGGAACACAGGTACTTGGCTGGAATGTCTGTAATGAAGTCAGCAACATGAGTGGATGAGAATTTCATGCTCAAGGGCTGTTTCCTATTTTTACAGACCTGTGGGGAAAAGCTATAATGATTAGATGCATGAGGTCAGAGCTAGTGTGAATTTAGCATAGGAGGAAGGGTATTCCTTAACTTGCTGTTACTGAGTGCATGAAGTTCCACTGTATGCATGATTTGGAATATAGAATCATAACATTAACTATGTACAGTATGACCTAAACATTAATATAGCATAATCAGCTGTGAAGTGTCACAGTGCCTGACAGCAGAGTGGTTACTCCAACAGGCTGTGGAGATCAGAATGATTTTGCCATTGATATTCTTCTCCATCTCCTCCTCAAGTAACAATTGTAGAATTCACTTATGTCACACAAAGGAAAAATACCAGATACAGCACCTTCAGATGTGGTCTGAATAAATCTTTGTTACTTTTTTCACCTATTCTGAAAGAGGAAAGGTGTTTAACAACACACAGGACACACAGCACAGGTCTTGAGTACTTAGGTTATCTGGAGATCCTTTATCCTCTTGCCTGCAATACCTCTTCTGGCAATTACTATTACCTTTTAAAAATCAGGGGGAGTAGCTACTACATAGTATGAAGAGTTTTAAACATTTTAATTAGATGGAGGAGAGACCTATGTACTGTCTGGCATTTGTGTACTGTGTCTAGTATGATTAATTTCCTCATTAATAAAGCAGAACATAAATTAAATTTGCTTGTAATAAAAATCTTATCTAGAGTTTGTATCACCATGTTTTTTTTATGAAAACCTCAAATGACTTACAGTTCTTGAAGATGGTGATTTTTCCTCATCTGAGAATTTACGGATAATCACGATTTCCAGCTAACCTCTCAGAAAGCCTGAAACCTTCTGAAAACACAATTATTTTACAACAAATATGCAAATAACTGAACAGAAGGAGGGTTAGAGTCAACAGAATTGATAGACCTTGCTTTATGGCAAAAAAGCATCTTCTCCCCTCTATCTCACATAATAGAGAAGATTGGAAGCTACATAAGGAGGGAAAACAGAAAGAGTATTGGCTGCATAATGCATGAGCCAAGCATACATGCATCCAAATACGTAACAACTATAGAGAAGCAATAAACACTTACATTGAACACCTCTTACCTTTCATAACTGCTGTGACATGTCAGACCTGGCTTGAAGACTTTCAATGTGATGTTAGAATAAAACAGTAAAAATGAAAATAATGCAAATTTTCTATTGCCATGAAAATATGAAAATTAATCTTTTCCCACCTGCTGTTTTAACTGATGTACTAATCTGTCCTTCTCTCGTTTAAGAGCCATTACTTCCTCCTGAGTCTTCTTTTTCTTGGAAGCAGACAGTTCAAGCAAGGCAATGTTTGCATCTTTTTCACTAATTGCAGCAAGCAAAGCTTCCTGTCTGATAAAACAGAATAAAAATTGTTATATTCTCATTAAAACAAATAATATAATACTATATCACACTATGAAATGTTTCTTTTAACCACGAGCAGTTCAGAACTGCTTTCTGAACACTCCCTAAATAGTAAACGTTTTCAAGTCTAATCAAATAATGAAATAAGCAGATTAGCCAAAAATAGTTATCTTCATAGATGTTTTTTATTATTTAACTATTTCATAACACATTTCTCAGTCGATTTTACTATGCTATGATACATAACAATATTTCTGTGAAATGTATTTATTTTTTTAAATTCACTTTCCCAAAATCTAGAATATACTACATAAATATGCTGTGAATTACTCAAATCATACAGACTGAATAAGAAAAAGCAAGGCGATACAAATAAAACGTTTTTACATTAGCCTGTTAACTTAGTACCCTAGAGATCTCAGTACAGAAATCTCTGGACATCTTCCTCACATTTACTTACATGTTTTCCTATGGATTTATTATTACTCATCGTTTCACCACAAAAATATAATTCTAGAAATCACAGAATCATAGAATCATAGAATGGTATAGGCTGGAAGGGACCTTAGAGATCATCTAGTCCAACCTCCCTGTAAAATATAACATCTAGATTAGAAGTTCCTTGATCTAAGTGTTCATGAGAAATCTTTTCCTTTAGAATCTTGACCTCTAAATCTCCATAAAGCAAACAGAAACTTACAGCACTTAGAAACTTACAGCACTCAGAAACATATAGAATTACATAGAAGCTAGCAGGGGCACATCATAGTTTGTGAGGACATATGACAAAGGTAATTTTTAAACCCTGCAGTTGAAGGCACACATTTGCAATATCTTATCATTTCTTATACTCTAAAATGCTCACATTGTCAAGACCATAATCTGTCCCTTATTTAAAATAAAATTTAATTTTTTAATAGATTTTAAATGAAAGAAAAATATTCATCTGCAATGCATTCAACGACAGACCATGACTTACCAGCCAAGAAAAAGCATATAATACTTAACAGCTTTTAGAACAGAATATGTTATGGCCTATGCCTTTTTCCAGAACTATATTAAGATCAATCATGAAAAAATAAACATGGATAAATGAGTCATAAATTAACCCTAGGCTCCAACTGCTAATAAATGTAAGAACATGGCTCATGAACTTCATACAGTCAAGGTGAGCTAGAAGTTTGGAATTCTCATAGTCCTTTGCTTGCCAGCAAAAATGTCAAGAAAGCTATTTCACTTTTATTCAAAGTTCCTAATGTATTAATGTAAATATTTATAGGACAATATTTCTGATGGAGTCAAAGAAAAACAACCCATTTATTTTGCTCTCAAAGTTATGATACATGGATCAATTTTAGATAAACAGTTACATTTTATTTATACACTTAAATAGTCTCATTTATTATTCTGTCTTCTTCATTTTAATCACAGTTAAATGATGTTTAAAAAAGGATGCCATAAGTCTCCAACAGTCTTAATTTAAATGAAAGCTATTAATTATTTTAAATAACAGGTACTAAAGAAAAAATATTTCAGAAGGGCACGTATCCATGTCACTAATTTGAAATTATATGCAGGTATATTGTTTTCTATAAACCTCATACTAATACATAAAACTTGGTGCACAGCAATTTGTAAAAGATCATCAGTGTTTTCATGTGATGTGCTCAAATACAAAATCAATTCCGTAACATTTTCATTAAAATCTTAAATTCTTAATGCTCTGAAATAGAAGAAAGCTTATTTGATACTGTATTCAACAGTTCCTCTCATCTTGCAGAAAGCAGAGGATTTATGCATCATATAATATCTAAATATCTAAATATGCCCTCTTTGGAGCTCAAACAGAAAGAAAAATGTAACATAATTTCAACATTTTTTCCGGAATTCCTTTTACATAGAAGTGTGTACTTTTCTGGTTTAGAAATGTGTTGTAAAGTGTTTTTTGCGGGTTTTTTTACAGGAGTGAGAACAAGCTTTCCAACACAAAGTGTCAGAAACAGGCATTCCGTGATCTAAAGATACACTTATTTAAGGTCTGACGATAAATATTGACATAACCATCAAGAATTCAACACAGTCAGAATGAAAACAGGTAAAGAAATCTACATCTCAGGAATTCCAAAGTTTTAAAATATATTTAGATGAACTCCTAATTTATGCAAGTTAACTCCATATCAGTCAGACCCAATATTGTATGTCTGCTAATCTCATAGAAAATTTCATGGTAAAGACTTGCCATCTGCAAGGTTTCTACTGATACATAATGTTATTTGATTATGTGTAACACATATTACAGCAGTAAAAAGCCACAAACAGAATAAAAGTTTTAAATTTACCAGAAAACTACATGAAGTTATACTGAAATTTAATTCTCCGAAGTATAGGTTATTTCACTGCCTCAAAACTGACAATGAAAACACAAACCTGACTAGTGAGGAAGAGGAGTCAGAACTACTGAATTTGGTATCATTTTGACATCTGATAATGGGATTCACTCGTATCCATCTTTTTTGAATTGCCAGTCAAAACGGTCACACATTCCTGTGGTCATAACCATGCAACACTCTCTAGTCCCACTTTAAAATAGCAGATGACATAAAAATTTCCACGGGAGAGGAGAATCAATCAACACACTTTGAACAATCACTCTGGATTCTGCAGCCCCAAACCCACAAGATTTTGCAGATCCTAGAAAGCTTTTGTCAACTGATGGTGTTGAGGGATTACAAAAGCCAAACAGAAGTTATGAAAATGCTTTTGCAAGGGAAAGCTAACAAAGTCTTTTTTCTCTATTGTCTTACGGCTTGCAGGATAATTTCATGCAGTTCACCACTTTTCCTATCTTGGGAAAATATTTTGGAAAATGCATAATCAAATACTTAATTCCAAGAAATAATGATCCACACCAAACACTTCCAGGAAATAATGGTTCGTAGTCATGTGAAATAGCTGCCGTCATAAGATCCACTGAGGTGCTCTAAGATTTCAGACAAACCTACAGCACATGCACAAATTGAATTGCAACTCAAAATTATTGCAAATATATTTTTTATTCCTATCTTTATAGTAGATGTAGGTGGTGTGGAGAGTCCTTAAACCTATGAATGCTGAGAGAAACCGCAAAGAAAACAAGGATAGGGATTTCTTCTGAAGTCCTTCCATAGTGATGTGGAATGATGAATACATCTACACAGATGGGCAGCTGAATACAAATCCACATTGCCAGTACTCCTGAAGGCACTTGACTACGAGTAAGCTTCCGTTCAGAAGCTGTAAAGCCTCATTTATCTAAGAGACATGGTGTTTTAGCTTGGGCATAGCGCCATACAACGTGTTGATGGCTTCCGGGCTGGAACTGACTTGCACACAGCCTGCTCAGCACGTGGGCAGAGCAAGCTTGCCTCTGGCTGCACCTAGCTGCACAGGCATATTCTGGAGCACGCTGGCATATTATCTGTGTCTACTATTATGGATCGTCTGAGCAGTGATAAGCTCAAATATATAATCCAGTGGCATTTAACTAGGCATCCAGGTTAACAGGAGTACAGCAGAGCAGGTCTATATGTTCTACCAAATGATACATGCTGGTTGCTTACATCCTTATTAACTAACTGCTTCAATACAGACGGAAGACAGAGAGACTCAATAGGTTTTATTATTTTACAGAATACAAAACAAAGATGCAGGTTGTGACAGGGCATCTGAAGAAACTGAAGTGGTCTCTGCTGGTGATGCACTGTAAGTGAAGATCCAGGCATTCACCAAGCAGCCTGTTGGGACAGACCCGGAGCTCTACATTCTCCTATCACATTTATTACACATCACACACTGGTATACCCACATCTGTGAAAGTTGCTGTGCTACCCTGTCAATTTACTTCAAGTTTCCTATGGAAGAACCAAATCTGATGAACAGAAGCAATTTATTTTAGCTGCCAGCGAACCTGCTGAAAAATTCCTATCACCACCTTTGCAGGAAACATTTGAAATGAAATTACCCAACCACTAGGAACAAGGCTAATATGCCTGTAAAACAGCTGCCAATAGTGCCTTTCTCACTCACAAACATGAAATAAACTTCACTCCAGAATGTAGATAGGTGGCAAGGTCTTCATCTAAATCTCTGAGGTGAGTAATACATTTCTGCTGTGCTGCTAGAAATTAAATCTTATTTTCAGTTTTTGTGCAAGAATTTTTTTTTAAATCAAGACCTGAAGTGGCACCAAGAACAACATACAGTCTGATAGACTCTCCAGCTAACATGCTTAAGAGTGTAAGCATAACTTATAATTCCTAATTATCTACTGTGTCAGGAAAAAAAATTACTATCCAAATAGAAGTTCTATAGAGATGTTATCACTATTTACAGCCAAAATGTCTCCTTATTGTTTAATAAATGATGGTAATAAAATACATTTTAAAATAATTTATTAGAGCACTGAATTAAATGACATTCTCTAACAGTAATATTTATAAAGAGTAATCCTTTTTGCTATTAGTAGTTTTTCCTCTCTTTTTGGCAAACTTATACAAAGAACAGAGTAGTACTTTTAACACCAGGAAAAATCACTCTAACTATACATGGTAAAATTCAGTAAACTCTCAGATTAAAAAAACACATGTTAAATCTAACAGCATTTGCTCCACATTAGTAATTATTTTGCACATTTTCCTTTGACATACATAAGTAGTTACTAGGATTCCCAGTCTTCGTATCCTCCACTATAATATGGTTGCTCACTACAAGGAGAAGAGGGAGAAGTTTTCCCTGGAAAAGCAAAACACATGAAATGAAGCTTCTTCCCTGGCAAAGCTTGACTGTGTTCTACTCCACAGCAACCTCAAGCTAGTCTCCTTAGTACAAAGACAGTGAATAGAAGTTTCTTGACGAGCACACTTGCAGCTGTGAGATCAGGGCTTAATGTACTAACGATTCCAGTGAGAACTACCAAGAAACTTACACAAATATCTTAGTATACTTAATGTCACTTTGTACTAAAATACAAAAGAAAAGGTGAAAGGAACAGTTCCTTCCTAATGGCCAGGAATTAATTTATTTAGACAAGTGGTATTCACAATTCCACCCTATTTATATGGCCATTCCTCAGTGAAACACAGAGATGCCTTCACTTGGAGGATCTATCAGCTATTACTCTGATAACAGACATGGCTTTTAGACAAACAGAAAGTATAAAATTATATAAATCTTTTACTAAAGTCACTGGATGGAGTGTTAAAGAACAATCTGAATTAAAGAAAAATACCATACATAGAGTTAGAGAAAGCAGACACTACCAAAGCAACTCAATTATAATTGTAACCTAACACCTGGAAAATACAATCTTAAAGATCTCTAACAATACAGACACAGAGGATGCATTTGTGAAAGTCTATCTTGGAGTGAAAAAAAATTACTTAATATGAAAAGGAAGCTTTAGCATACTAGAAGGAAAGATAAGATAATACAAAAAGAAATAAATCCATGAAAGACTCTGTTGAATACCAAACTGAAAAAGTATACTGTATACAGTATTTTATCAAACTGCAGCCTAAACAAATGTCAAATGGAATAATTTCTTTAACAAATATGGGCAACAACTGAGGAAAAGGGGTTGTTCACTAGTATATATTTAGTCAAGATTAAGTATGGATAAAAAAAATGTACTAAGAACAGATTTAATAACCCTAAACTGTCATTCAGCTTGCAGGAGGTATTCAAGATACAGCTAATAAAACACAAAAAATGGTTCTAACCACCCACAAAAAAATCTCAGTAGTATAAAACACTGAAGGATGACCGCTAAGATAAATGCTTTCTTTTGAGAGCTGCCTTGCAGTTAACCTTCTTAAAGAGTCTCCCAGAAACCTCTAATCATAATACATTGCATTGCCACTTATCACAGTCAATTTAGAAGTGAACTCTGTAAACACTACTGCTTTACTCCCCACCTCTGTTAGTCTAAGAATAATTTTCTGAGATTAAATAAAAGAACTCATGACAACTTTTTGGAAGATGGGGTGAGTTCTTAGAAACAGTCCAATTGCAATCTACCAGAATTCCAAGATTAAGATTTATAGAAACAAGATCTTCTAACAAGAACTTTTATTACCTTTATTACCTAGGCCGTTCTCCACAAAATACAGAAACTCAACTTAAAAAGTCACCATTAAAGTTGAATCAAGTCAGAAATATTTTAACTAATGATATACAGTAGAGTACTCAGCCAGCTTCTTAAATGCTAATCGTACTGAAGGAGAAAAAAAACAGTTCAATCAACTTTTTCCCTTTAATTATTGTTTTCTTTCCCTCATGACCCCCAGTATTCAACCTTAAGTTCAGTAGGAGGTGACTAGAGATAGACGGTGATGAGAGATCCTGTTTGAAACACTTCACTCTGTCACTCCTAAAGCAAATAAATGGTTTGTTAAAACATGCTGTTAATCCATTATGGATGTGCATGCATCTTAGAAAATAAACTTCAGAATATTATCGGTATTTTAAAACTTTTTCTTTAAAAACAAGACATACTGATCACAACATGAAATCTAAAATCTGTATATTCAGCAAGAGAATTGTGTGACACAGATATGTAAATTTTGTCACTACCAAATTTTAGATGATCATCCTAGAATTGTATGTCTGAGACTGACAGAAAATTTCAATTACATAACTAACTATGCTTCACAAAAGCATATTTATAGCTTACTTCTTTTAAATGAACAATCATTTTGCACTGCTTTCAAAGAACAATCCCCTCTGAAATAGTTTCAGAAGAAAAAAAGCATGAAACAGCACTTCAGGTTGGCCTGGTGCCCTTGCAGCAAGCACAGAGAGCTACTGACGCCTCACGGCCCAGACATGCCGAGAAGCAGAGAGGACTGCTCCATGGTTGGACTCAAGGATCTTAAAGGTCTCTTCTAACCAAAGAGATTCTGTGATTCTGTGCTTAATTATGGGACAGAAAGATGGGGCAGTTCGGCTCTTACACATCCCAATCCCTCAAGCACTTTCCCTCATATTACCAGAGTATAAAACCTTGTATTTATCATCTGATCAAGCCTTTTGCTGGAAGCACGTGTGAGGAGGAAATATCAAAGCTTAAGTTGTATGTAACAACAAATAGTCTCTATTGCACCTGTATTTGATGTATGTTTTCATTAGGCTAGAATGAAGAAGAAACAGGAAGAAGCAGCTGTCCCTAATGTGAAATTTCAGAGTAGATGGAAATAAGGAAAAGAGAGGATTCTGAATAATCACAGAGAAGCTTCTTGAAAAAGCAGTTTTCTTATTCATTTGTCCCTTACCTCCAGTTTACCTCCCCAGAGCCACAGTTCAGTGCTCCTTCCTTAGGTTTTATTATGCCTATAACCACATCTCTCCTTATATTCCCCAGTAGCAGTAACTGTAGTGTAAATTTGGCAAATTTAAATTATTCTTTTTTTTTCCTTAACGATAATTTAGAATGTGCATATAGGTCTTCTGTTAAGCAAATGAAAATCATGCAGTATAAAGGTACAAGTTCAGAAAGAAGTTTTAAAAGGCAAAGAAGGAGCTTCATGTCCATCTTTTGGGGCTCATTTTTAAGTAAGAAGTAGGCACTCAACTTGCCTTCGAATTTTCTGCACCTTTTCAAGCCCTATAATATTGCCCTTATGTCTCGATGATTTATGCTTTAGAAATGATAGATAAGTAAAACTGACTCCCTCAGATAAGACGTATACATCTGTGAAAGCAATTACATCACAGTTTCATAGATCACGCTTCAATAACCATTGCATTATCATTTCATTCAAATGGGAAGCATAGCTTACGCATGAATAGATATAATAAACTTCAGATTCAGATTGAGAGAAATGCAGAGACAAAATAAAAAAGGATTTACAGTGCTGAAAAACACAACTGAAGAAGTTACATGACAACTCCTTCTTGGGTTTGGAGCTTTTTACTCGAATTGACTCCTACTGTTCATTTGAGTTTGTACGATTCTCCGGAGGAATGCCACCACACTTGATTAAATTACCTCTGCCTGTTTTATGCCCTACCACAATGCGGTGCCGAGATGGTGACTGCTGAGAACAAGAACAATGGCATCTGAACGCCTGGGATTGTGTTACAGCAGAACCCAGCACTGCACAGGGTCCACCTAAGTTACACAGGAAAACAAAACTATAGGTAATCCGTCATTGTCAGCCACCTCATCCTTCAACACTGCTTTCTGTGTTTATAGAAGACAAAGATAAAAGTACTTTGCAGGATGAACGGTTTGATCTCTAGAATATAGTTCTCGTTAATGTTTTTGAACTGCCAAATAAATGTTTAAGCTTGGAGAAAAGTTACTATTAAGAGTTACTATTGTTTTAATGAATTCACAGAGAATTCAAATTATTCGAGTTAAAGACATAAAACTGAGATGCAGAGACAGAATATTAAAAAGACAAACCCTCAATAATTGTATTCTGTTCTTAATTTTCAATTGACAACATATTCCAAATGGTCATTTGTTACAAAGTAGATGGTTATGCTAAAGGACAAGTGGGGCTTTCTTTCAACTTTTAATAGATGCTGATTAACAAAATTATCCTTTTGACAAAAAGTAACACAAACATAAAGATACTAGTATCTCTTTCTCCTTTCCACTGGAAATTTAAGACAAAGATTGGTCTTATTTTGAAAGAAGTAACTTAAGGTCCTCCCTCTAATTTCCATAAACTTATAAGCAGTTGCCTTTTGAATATCTTATGTAACAAAACTTGTAAAATCCAATGTAGATCACATCGAACTTTGTATCACAGGGGGAACCATGAGCTTCAGTTTGAAACAACATAGAGAAATCAACATGAATATCTATTAGAATTCATGCCCTGAGCTTTAGAGCGTATTAGAAGGCAATTTTGAGAAAGAAAATTGCCTGAATAGGTACAATGAACAAAATGCACCCTCTTGGCAGAGCATAATTCATATTTGATAACTGATCTGAGGGCATAGTTTAAATGCTCACTTACTAAAGAGGGTGTCAGACAGAGATTATGTAAACCAGTAACATATAATTTCTAAGTGAAAATATATGTCAGAGAGCAATTCTGAATGCTAGCCTTAAACTAAGAAACTCCTTAGAATTTTGATAAAATCCAAATAGTTTTAGTATTTTAATTATTCTAATTGAGATCTGTGAAGTCAGAGTCATCATTACAATTATTAACATTGATAGATACAGGAAATTCTACAAATTATTATAACTAAACATTTTTTAAAAACTACAATGTTTTTGTTATATTTGCCTAGCTGATAAGCTTCTAGACATATCATTTCTAGGGATTTGATTACATTGGAAACCATTGGCTATGTACTTGTGATCAAGCCACAGAAAACCAACTATTAACAGTACTAATTATTGATGTTAACATTAAAAAAAAAAAAAAGGAATTAAGCATATGAGCAAAGGAGATAAAGATATTTATTCTTAAAGTAAGAGGCTACCATTCCTTCAGGTATGGGATGTTGAAAGACCTAAGCACCTAAAGTCATTTTATCTGAGAACTTTTATTCAAACTCTGTCTCAACATTTTACTGTAATGAAAAAGACACCTATTTACAATAAAATACTTCATGCTCAAAATATAGCACATGAAAATAATAACTGTAAAATTAAAAAGTATCAGTAAAAACAATGAAAGCCTACAGCAGGATCAAGATATTTTATAAGGAAGGAGAGAGAGGATTAGACAACAGCACGCAAATACTTCTCTGATTAGTATCTTGAAAGATTGCAAATGAAAGAGATAGGATACCAGATGATGTTATTTAATTATATGACTTCCCTGCTAATGGAGCTATTCACAAGCATTGCCAGAAGCAGGAAGATCGTCATATGATTCAATTTTGCATAAAGAAGTTTGCTCATTGATCTTCTTTGGTGGGTTAACTGTTTCAAAATTTGTTTCAGACTAAGGAAGCATTTTTTAAAAAGGCATATGTACAGTCTTAGAGTTTGAAGATCATACACATCGTGTCACATTGAAGACATTTCATAATGACTTCCTCAAAGCAGACAGAAGAGACATAAAGTTTATCAAGTGCATCATAGAGAAGGTATAGAGCCCAGCAAGACAGATGTCTGAATGGCAATGAGGAGTCATCATAACTGAAATAACAGTACTCGGACATCTTAAGACAATGCCACCACAAATTAACTTCTTACACACCATATAAGACTAATAGTCTTTAGGAAAACTAGTAAAACTGAAGGACCTTTACTGAGGGCAAAGAAAGAGTCTGTTTTTAAGCTAAGATCAGGTTAGTTCAAATTTTACTACAAAAATCGATAATAAAATTACTTCATCAATAGGATTATATTGATTATCGAATGATACTTTTTCAATTATTAAAATCAGTGAGCTAGAAATAAGAAACTGTAGCACTTACTATTAGTGCTCCTTCTTTGTTAGTGTTTTAACTATCAGCTCTTTCCATAGTTAGATCGCTCCCTTCTGTAGATAGCAGCCAGGTGTATGTGAGAAGGTACTTACTCTAGTCATGTATTCTCAAGAATATGTTAAAAATAACTGACTGAAGTGAATCTTCTTAGGGGAAGGGAATATCAAGAGCTTTTCTAAAGAAGCTAGCGAGCCTGCAAGGTGGGACACAGAAAGATGTCACAGCAGGAAGCTCAGGAGCCAGCAGCTTGCACAGACACCCAGGTTAAGGAAGGGTGGCAGGGGACAAACAGTACTGAGGAACCAGGGGGAACTGGAAGGAATTTGCTGCCATTCAAAAGTCAATGAGTTAGCTGGAAAAGGGGCATGTCTGCAGGGGAGGAGTTAATGTATTAGTTAATAAATTGGTTAATGTCCGATGAGACACTCTTAGCCTTTTGCTTATCCTTGAGGAATGCTTAAGGGAGAAAAAAAGAATAGATCCATGTCAAACACTATGACCAAGCTGTGGCCCTGTCACAAGCCATTAGGCTTTCAGACACTTATGTGTATAGTCATTCAGTAATGTCTCCAACAACCATAGGATCTGAGATCTATCCAGATGGCACACAGCTGAGTTCACTCATCAGTCAGACACATCTATATTGGCAATGACTACACTGCTGTAATCTTCAAAGTGACAATGGAGTAACAGGACTGCGTACAGCAGGCTTGTATAAATTTTCAAATCTGTTCTTCCCAATGAGAAACGCATTATTATTCTCCTAATTCTTTCTGCCTTTACCTTATAGAAAACTACAGGAATTATCAATGTTTCCCTCCCACCTCATTATACCTGTAACATTTCCCAGGCTCGAGAGTTCCCTCTCTCACTGCACTTCATTAATTGCGAGGTTACAAATGACTTCTCTGTTAGAGACAAAATATATTGAGTCAGGTGTGCAAAGTCTATTTTTAAGGTAGGGCTTTAGAAAACAGAAAGAAGTAATCTGAAAGGCCATTAAAAAAAAGCAAAATACTTTAAAAAATGTCACTTCCAAATACTGTCTAGATGTTATTTTGCAAAATGTTGATGCCCGTATCTTAGAAAAATATACAGCTCTGTTGCAGTACACTGGGTAAAGTGATGTTTATGATATTCTTAAAATTCAAGAAGTCAATAAAAAAATACAGAATGCTTAGTCAATAGGAGCCAAACTACTTAAACCTGTGCTAGACATTACAAGCGCAACAGAAAAGCAAAGGATAAATTATTTAAAGAAACACAGAGAGACTGAAAGACTCAAAATCGAAAGGGATTATTACAGGACACCAAGATGCTTAGATCAGGATGGATGATGCTTTGACAAAGAGGATGTGAAGATGTAATAGCACATTTGAATTTTAACATAGGCATGAATTTCATAGTTTAAAAGAACATTAAAGCGGAAAAATAAAACCACAGCATAGAAGCATCATGAAGAATGATCATTTCAATGTTTAGGTTTTTTCAAATCTGACATTTAACAGTGATAACAAACTTTATCCCATCAAATTTAAACGAGTTCAAAAGCAGTGCAGATTTCAACACTGAAAACTGGGAAGTACTCAGACAGTTCAGACAGTAAATTCATACAAGACACAACTCTACAAGAAGCATGTTTGCAAGAACACTTAAATTAATAAAGACTGTTATATTTCTACATTATGATACTGTAAAAACTATAAACTACTTCCAAAAATTGAGGCACAGACTGGAAGTGTAACAAAAATAAATAGTGCTTTCTGAAAAATAATAACCATCCAGTTCAAAAAAAAAGTTTTCCTAGGATCAAACAGAGGACACTCCCCAGGGCCTCTGCATGTCCATGGTTGATCTGATGTACACAACTGTAAACTTACTATAACCTTGGATGAGCTATAGAATCCAAGACAACAGAAAAATAAGACATTTCTAAGGAGGATTTTGAACATTACCTGAATCAACAGTACATCTGGAAAGAATCATGACAGAATGAGCCTACGAAGAAGTTGCTATGGAAAATGGTCTCCTAAATTGCTATCCGGGTGGCCCTGTGACTCATACAAATGATGCGATTTGGTTTAAGATGACCTGCAGCTAGAATGAGGAATGCTAATAGAAGTACCACTTCTATGAGAAGTACAATGACAGCTGTTAATTTCTGCAATAAACAGAGATTCTGTACAAGTGGTAAGAAATAATAGCACCTCATCAGCTCAGAGAAGTCAGAACTAACCAAATCAAAGTCTAGATACAAAAGTAGGTATCGGACTTTTTTTTCCAGTTGCTCAAAAGAGAACTAGTGAATTAGTAGAACTAAGCTCTGCAGGTAGCTATGCTGTTGAATGCACTTTCCAAGACAAAGGAAATGCGCACTCTCAAAATACAAGATTTGCAGTATTCCAGAAATTATTTTAAAGTGTATGAGAACCATGTTAGCTGGTTAAAACAGTATTTCATCAAGTAAGAAAATAACAAAACCTTGCCCAAAAGGTGCTTAAAGAAAGAATGCAATGCTATCCTTTCTGGAATAGAAGATTAAACAATATCAGAAATTCAGGTCAGTATCTAACGATTACAGATTTTATCTATGTCTGCCTTAATTCTTCCAAAACCAGAAACACAGATAGGCTATTATTATGTTCATTACAAAAACCTTTGTTTTCACAATAAAAAACAATGCTTGGAATAACAAAGAACTGAAGTATTTTTAAAAGTAGGAAACACTATGTAAAAATCTAATAAATGCATATTTAAAACATTAAAAACTACATTCAAGTATTAAAAACCTGGCAAAGACATAATTGATTTGGCTGTTGCTCATTTTAAAACTATACTATGTGAATACCCCTTATGATTCCATAGTTGAGGTTGATTTAAGCTTATCCTTAAGGCAGAGAGTCCTATTATTTAAGTACAAAAGAATAAAGTCTATTTCTCCCCAAATTACTTCCATGCTTCTGAACATTAGTTGAAGTTACTTTGTAATGAACAATTACTAACAGCTACAATTCTTTGGGAGGAACAGAGAGTGCATATGATGTTTATAAAGGCTGACATATTCAGTTCACATTTACAGCAAGCAGGCTAGCTTAAAGCAAGAGAGCTGAAGAACAAGGAACTTACATGGCAGTGCTGACTACCTAAGTGAAAAGTAAATCACTGTAGTGTATGGGAACATAATTTCACATATGCTGATGATACATCCAAAATAAACAAATCTTAGCCACTCATATAATAGAGAAAATTATTTGTTCTACTCTGCAATCAATATAGTGCACAAGACGTGTGCATTATAACAAAAGGTGCTAATAGATATTTCCTCAGATTTTTCAACAGGTGGAATAACTATTACTGATTATAATCAAATCCTACGATGTCAGCCAGTGAAGTTTGGTTGGACCTGGAATGCTGAATGGGCAGTAATTTCTAAAGTCTTTCCATCTGAATATAATCTACATCACTAGTTGCCAACCTTTTTGCAGCTCAAATTCTCTAAAGAAGTGATGCTCCATTGAATGTAGATCGACATTCTTCCCCCTCACAACCCTGGGCTGTTGCCACCTGACTTCTTTCTTAGTAGGCACTGCTGCCACTTCCATTTAACCTCAGTACCAACAGCTCTTCTGCATCCTGCAATGGTGCCAGCTTTGTCACTGAGCCTGAAATCTCTGCCTCATGCACCCCAACGTCTCTAGTTCCAGCCAGCTGATACAGAGACAACTAAGAGACAAACTGGACAAACCTAAAATCTACCTGGCAGAGTTTATCTTTGCAGTTTATTCTGTGTAATGTGTCATCATTATGTTTATGTCATTCTGGAAATTAAATCTCGGGTAGTCATAGTACAGTCAGCTGAATAAAGCAGAGCATGATCGATATCAGCTGAAAACAGTTCTCAAAGTCTAATGCTGTGTCTAAAAATGACCAATTCTCTGAGTTAGGAGATGGACAGAACCTCAACTGTGCCCCTACCTTCCTTCAGGAAACAGCTTTAATTCCTCGAAGGATGCAGGCATACGTTTGCACTGTTGGAAGAGACCTTAGCTGTTCAAGTAGCAGAAAAGTCTCAGCAACTATGGCTTTTTCCAAATTAGCAAAGAAATTATTACAGACAATTACTACTTCGACTCACTGGTGATTTGTTAGAGCTGTTGATAAAATTTGCCATTTAAAAAGATCCAGCCTTCATTTTCTAAAGATGAATCGAACAATAGTCACCTTAAAATAATTTATTCCAGCAGTGAAACCTCAGGTGCTACAGCAGAAGACAAGCAGATGTATGTTAGCTACCACAAAACCAAATCATGCTTACCAACATTTACCATCCCATAGATCAGTTTTTAGTTATCTTCTTCAAGGTAAACTACTCAATCTCTGTTCTTTAGCATACAAATACAAACTCGCCAAATGACAAATTATTTCACATTGTACATGTGAGAATATGAGCCTATATGTTCTTTAAAAAGTTGTAACATCTTTAGCCTTAAGATTAAAGAAAAACAAAGTGTTTGAAAAACACAAAAACATTCTGCAGATCACTTCTGCTAAGAAACTAAAATGACGAGAACCCTACAAAGGGCAGTAGAATTCTTGGACTGAGTAAATATTGCTTATTCCAATCAGCTTAGATCACTTCTAGGAAATCCTACTCAAGAAAATATTTTAAGTAAATCTCATTAGTCATAGGCTATGCCATTACCCAGCACAAAGTCACATCTTTCAGTTGTTGCATGATTATAGCACACAATAACGAAGATAAACATAACCATACCTCTCAGGAGTCAGACAAGGTCAACATCTCCTGATTGAGCAGAATACCCATAATAATAGAGGAAATACAAGAACTTGATGGCAGGCTTTAGAGCAACCAGCTAACACTCACACATGAGAAACAGAAGTCCTTTGCTCCTCGCTTGCTATACCTCCGGGCCATAGACTTGAGACAGCTCTGTATCTTCTCTATCCCTAATCGTAGCAATACATGAGCTAATCTAGTACAGCAGAGCTTGAGGTAAGGATTACGTTTCATACTGCTCCTGCCAGGAATCCCCAGAAAAATTATCAGAATGTGTCTTTTGAGTATAATAAAATAGAGATATTGAGAATTCCAGGCCTGGTCTTTTCCTATTCCATACAGACAAGCAATAGTGCAGCTAACTAAATGACAGCAACCCTCTAGCATAAACAAAATCCAGCTGCTAGATTTGGTCCAGGTCTAATTCTGAAAAGGGACCCTGAGGACTTTATTCCTCATAAGGTCACCATGTGGTATTAATTGGACTAATGTGCCTTTCCAAGTGCCTTTTTTTGTCAAAGACTGTTGGTTCCCAATGCTACATCTAGACTGTACAGCTGGCCTACATTATTCTTCAGCTTATCCAGACTAGAGGCCTGGTTTTTACAAGGTCACAGGATCAGAGGGCACAACAGCTCTCTTCTATCTTATATTCTAGAGTTTCCTTCCTGTGGAAGTTAAGTATAAAGGTGAGTTGATGGGATTACACACAGATCTCATCCTGCCATAGTTCAGAGGTATTTTTGGTTCTCAGACATTCAGCACTGTTCATCAAGAAAAGGCTCCCTTTGAGAAGTGCAAAGCTCTGTTTTAAGGAAACAAATATTTCGAGATGCCAAAGGAAAAGACCTCACGTGTGCAATTTATCCTGATTCTGCTTCTGTCCTTCCTTTACACTCTCCATAGAAGGTATACTTCAAATAAAATGCAGTTGGCCAGGCTGTGTTCAAGAAGAGACACCTTCCTACAAAGCAGGTCTTTCTTTGGACGTGGTCAGTTTAAATGCAAAATACAGCCATCCTATCCAGGGCATCTGACTGCACAGGAACTAAAGGTTGTGGAGATTTTGGCAATAGAACAGGATTACTGTCAGGGTCAGAGCTTAGGTGTGAATCAATGCAGTCCTAAGAAAGAAGGTCAAGCAGTTGCTTTAGATTAGCATCACCATGAGCATTTTCTTCTTCTAGAGCCTCTCCCCATTTTCTTTTGTATGGTGGGGTGATATGGACTTAAATTATGCACTGGTATAACCAGCATTTCTGTATTACATTAATCAGGAAAAAATGAACTCTATGGTTAAATGAAGAAATCGCTGTTCCAGCTACTAATAACATTGGCTACTAAATTAATTTTTTTACATATGTCATAAACTTAAATTTTCAGTCCAACTCACAGTATTTTCAGTTTCTAAATACTAACACTAATATTTCCATTGCACTCTCACTAGCAAATGTTTACACACCATTCTCAACCAACAAAGACAACATGCTAAGAGATTAGAATCTCTCACACATGATTTCCGATCTCACATAGTGTAGATTTGGCCAAACCTTTTGTATCCGTTTGGTGCTATTGAGTTTTATTACTTTTTACTACATTTTAAATATGTGGCATAAAATATGCAAATACCACATTAGGAAACAAAATTAAAAGAACTATGAAGGATTCAGTGACAACTATATTGAAAAAGTTAATTACATCCCAAACCAAGGACTTCTGTAAGCTGCAAATTTACAGTTCTTTACTAACTAGAAATTATGAGAATCACAACTGCAGTAGTGAAAATATTGTTGCTTCTGTAAACTCCAAGCTCAAGTATAAAGTAGATATGTAATCTTCAACTCCCTAAACACTCCAATTTGGCCACTGAAGATGCTGTTTTACATTTCCAAACATTTTCCCCTGTCACTACTTTTTATACTTCAGTTCTCAGGTTGTAAGTATTTGTTACTTGCAAAGCAACTCCTTTTGAACACAGAATCATGGGAGGCATTTGTTACTAACTGCTAATGCAGCCTGCCAAACAAAAACTCCCTGCTGGTGACATGACCACCTAGTGACCTCTAAAAATGTTTTAACAATGTGAAAAATATCTCCCTCTTGTAGGAAACAGCAATTTTTTAAATTAAATGTACATTGAATGTTCACTTACATACAGATAAATGGTATTCAGAGTCACCTTCTCTGTTTCCAATTTCAATCTTTTGAAACCCAGCCCAAACCTAAATAAATAAACGTTGATACTAAGAGGAAACTAAGAGCTCAAGAGTCTCGTGATTTCACAAACAGCTTTTTTCCATTTTCTAAAATCTAAACTTCAAGCCAGACATAGAACAGGTAATGAAAAGGAACAAGTTTGGCAGGCCTTGTGTAGGTCTAAGCTGAAAATATGTCAGGCAAAAATAAGTGGCTACAATTTGGCAGATTTCAACTCATTACAGGTTTGCAGCTTGCTAGACTTTTTTTTCTTTTTTTTAGTATGTGAAATTTGCAAATTGAAACACTACAACTGTGTTGAGAAGTCACTGTTACATAATGCCACCATAATTAAGCTTTTAAACATCATTTTGCCATTATCAATCACTTATGTAATAGCATTGCATGAGAAAAATAAATGAAGGTATCTACCTATATGATAATGAACATCTAATGATAAAATATGCTGTATTTCTTAAATACCTTTTGCAATTTATTTTTTTTTAATTACCAGGAAATTGATAGCTTTCAGGTAAATACTTTTTAGATATTTATATCTCATCTATCTTTTTTTTTCTTATTTGGAAGACACTGGATTAAAAAATAATGTTACTTGATATCTGTTTAACAAAATATAAATTTCTGGAATACTAACCTGCAACTACATTAGATCACTCATAAAGAACAAATGTGTCCATCTCACTCCATCAATATTTTATGATTTTGACTGAGCACAATAAACTAGCTACGGTCCAAATCTTGAATCTCTCTCCTTCCCAGAATGATTTGGTCCTCTGTTACAGTAGTGTCTCAGGTTAAAATAAGCTCAGGAGGCTAATGCCATGAGACTGACAGAGGTCATGGCTTCTTCCATGTCACTGACACAACTGAATATAACTTCAAGTATGCCATATAAATTAAAGTACTTCAGTCCTCTTAGAAGAAAATATTGCAACCTTTTCCCATATTTAGGCTTTGAATGAAAAGTCTAAAAAGCCGAGATAGTAAAGTTGAACAGTTGAAATATTGATAATACAAATAATCCAAACGAACTACTCAGAGATTCTACATACATTAAAGTCCATGTTCCATCAACATACTGTATCAATATACAATGTCATATATTTGCTAAGACATAAGTATGGCTTTCAAAAACATTCTACAGCACTAATTAGCAGTAAAACTCACTGTAAAGCATGCATAATTTTAATAGAATCAGGAAGAATACTCTTTCAAGTACTATGATGAAAACAGAACTTTTTATCCAGATAGAATTCTGTTTCAGCATATAACGTGATCAGCAACATGTGCAGATTTTATATACAGCTAGTGTGTGAAGCTACTAACAGCTTCTAGGGGAAATACTCTTGTAAGGAGTTCCTAAACCTCAGTCTTTCAAAACTTATTCATAGGCTACAGCATGTGTCTGCATGATACTTCCTTTGTTGCAAAGCAAAAAGCGTTATTTACACTTCTATAATTGCAGCGACTGCCAAAAAGTAAAAGCATGTAACTCAAGTAACAGAAGAAAAAGCTCTTCACAAGAACAAGACCCAAGGCATTGCATTATTTCTCATCTTGACCCTGGCCAAATACTACTATTATGTGAGCAGCTTTACACTGGTTCCCGCAGCTCTCTGGAAGCAATCTGGAGCAAGGTGTTCTCCACACTCCTGGACTATATTCAATACAGACATCTGATACAGACTGTAAGATAAATATACCTTATCTCCTTTGCATTTTATGCAACATTGACTTGTGAAAACACAATCATAATCTAACTAAAAAAGAAAAAGATCTCTATATTGCAATACTTTTGTACCAAAGTTGAATCTGCTTTCTTATACAAAGTGACACCCTTTTGAAACTAGTACGACAACATATTCTCAGAGCCAATGCTCACCTGTAATTTAAGTGTGGTTTTACAAGTGAGGTACAGAGGTCTGCATAATGCTTCTTAAATCAGATCTCTAGCTGATACACATTTTGTAAATTCCACTAAAATCACAGAGACTGTCCTAGTTCATACTTAACCATCTGGTAGATAAAACTTACCCTTAGCCAAACTACCTTAAAAGTTGAAAAGATGTTATTATGATTATTGGGTTTGTATTTACTGATGCAAAATAGAGTTAGAAAAAAAGCATATTTTCATTTTTTTTTATACTTATTAATATATTTTTTGACTTTTTTTCCCTCTACATTGTTCCTTCATAGATTTGGTAACAAACTGTGGCAAGACAGTTCTCAAATTCCATCTCCAAATAACAGTATCACTGAGTCTATGCCTAATACATTAATAGGTTTTATTCATCCTGCTAGGACTACTGCACAAGAAAAACTACTCGAAGTTTTCTTTCTTTTTTTTTTTTTTCCCACAACAGTGGGAGACATGCCAGCTGGGACATTTTAAGTCTCTTTCATTAAAAAAAGGTTAAGGTCAAAATAAGTATGATAAACATGGTAGTTCATCATCTTGAAACTCAAGATGAAAGACTAAACAGAAGAGAATATTTTAACATCACTAACTGCAAAATCTTTTTTTTTCCTTAGTGCATAATTAGAAGCAAAAAGAGACTTGGGAAAAAAAAATTTTTTATATATTTTTTGTCTTTAAATGTACTCAGTAGTTAATTTAACAACTATATAGGTCTTAAGTTTATTATAGGTTCTCAATTATCTAAATGACTGACACTTTGAAGTTTTATGGAGGATTATGAAGAGTAACACACTTAGAGAAAAAATACATTTTCCCATTGTAAAAGAAAAGTTTAAAAGAGAAATCACATTGTGTTTTAGTTAAATGAGTTGTCTTCTGTCTAAAAATTTCTAAATGCTATGTCTCAGAGTTCCCTGCCTGTAGAAATATACTAAAATTCAGTAAATCCCTACACTTTGCTTTCTTATACTAAAATACTTTAAGAACACTGAAATATGCTTTCACTCACTTTCTTAAAGAAAAAAATGGCCCAAAGGTTATCAGACAAATGGGGACAATAGATTAACTTCCAAAGAAGTATATTCTGTTTCTTGTAAAAGAAAAGTAAATTTACAGCACATCAACCTTTTATTCCCAAGTGAATATAGTAACTGGAATGCAAAATTTTACAACTGGCAACAAGTAGAGCTGGTCAAAGCATATGTAATGAAACTTGAAACTAGGCAAAGAGATTTGAGAGGTTAAAGGGAGATAGGGTGGGAAACTATCAAGGCAGACCTGTTCTCCCTCAAAACTGTAAGAAAAATCCCTCAGTATGGTGAAAGCAGCATGGGTTGCATAAATTTCAAGTGACAGAGTCTTTCGGACTAAGTCATTATTTAAAGTGGGAGGTAACTTCAGGGACTGGCAGGGACCCATGGAGCACTACATGGCAGCAGCTTTCTGCCCAGTCTTTTGGGTTAAAATCAAAGAAGACATATCAAATGGACCATAGTAAATTAACTTTACCTCAAGGACTGGTGCAGTGAATTACCCATGGAGAAATAAGGAGAACCAAAGGCTCATCTAGTTATTTTCCAAAAATATTGTGCCACAAAACTTCCCTACTAAGACTTTCAGTATTCCTTGGCAGACAATTTACTGAAAGAACAGGGGAAGGCTTCTAGTTAGTACAGTTATAGAGAAAAGGCAGCTCAAAACGGTGCCAAGTGTCAACAACTAATAGCATAACTCTGTTCCGATTTACATACCACATACACTGGGATGACTGGCACTGCAGAGGTTGTAAGCTAAGAATTCAGTCTGAGGTGCCTTCCTGGGCTCATTACTGCCATGTGCTCAACATGAGGCAACTCCAGCACTGATGCAAGGGGAAACCTGAGCTAATGCAAAGGGCAGCAATTCATTTACTAAGTCATATATTTTAGATAGAGATCTTAACACTAGTACTCCATGACCTACACTGGCTGTCTGCCAACTCCTGGATGAAACTGAAAGTGTTGGGTTTGATCTACAAAGTCTTAAATGGCTTGGCACCTGCTTACTTGAAGGATTCCCTCTTATCCTTTGTTTGTGTAGGGCAGCCTAAGAGACCTGGTGCGAGAGTCTTCCCTATGGAAGTGTGAATGTGTGGAGGCAGGGGAGAAGAAAGAGAAACAGAGATGAGGGAAGAACAGAGAGCATTAAGAAGTATTCTCCTGTGAAAAAAAAAAAATTTACTTCTCGATATGAAACAAGTCCACGAGGTTATGCTAGAAGGATTATCATTTTACCCGAGTACCTAAAGAGGGTATGATTTCATGTTTGTGACTATTTGATGAACACACTAACCATACTGGCAAAAATTCAGTCTTTGAATGGTGGAATTATTCTGAGGTTTTCTTTATTCCTTAGCATCACTGACAGATTCTCTTTAAAGAATGATAAAAAGTACTTTTGAGATTGTTTTTTAAGCCATCACTACATTGCTAAATAAAAAAGGAACAAGTCAAATAAATAAAATAATAACAAAGCTTTATATCTTCACGATTCCCTAAATCTATAGCAAAAGTCAAATGGATGTTAGTAAAAATCCAAACTGTTATCAGTGCTTAAAGTACACCTTATTCACTGTCAATTCTGAATTTATCACTATATTTTAAGGTTGAAGTACTGCACTTAATGCAAAGACAGGCATTAGGATATAGAATAAATTATATAGCAACAGTTTCCAAAGAAATGCTGTGTCCACAACAGCAATAAAAAAGACTTAAAGGTTTTGTAACTGAATGTTTGGAGTGGTCAATGAATAGAACACTGATTTTATGACTGTTTAAAAGACACTTTTACCATATATCACATAATGCTTTTGTACACTTGGCAACCAGCTCTTACCTGAGCATATAAGCAGTTAAAAGGTACTGAATCAGGATAAGGAAAAGTAGGCATAAAATTCAGTTGTTATTCAATATATTATTGCACTATTTTCACATATACCCTTCAGGAAATGAGAGCAGAAGTATGTTGCACAGGTAATACACAGTTCAGCTATAAGACTACTGTATTCAAGCAGTAGATAAAATCTGGAGATGTCCCATAGGATATCCCTATTAAATACTCATCTGTGATTTAATCTGGTTAGCCACAGGGTGTCAATACTGGTCCACATAGAGGCAGGCTCACTGAATTTGTGTTTGCCAGTTTAAAAATAAATCTTAAATAAAACAATCTAGAAATAACAGTTTGAACAATCTGACATATACAATAAACACACGGAATGACTTACAAGGGAAGGAGACCGAAGCACAGAGCAAAAGTCCCTACGGGACTGGGTACACGACTCAGACAAACGGTATATATAATAGGGGAAAAAGCAAGATTAGAATGAATGGAAAAGAACATCAGGCATTTTATTCATTCAGTTATACTGCTGTACTCCAAATTCTTTCCCCAAAACCAGCATGAATCCAAGTTCATTTTTCAAAGCTGATCATGCTACATGGTAAAATTGTAATTGCACATCATGTGTGCAGCTGATTAATCTGCAAAGCAAAATCACCCAAAATAAAAGTTCCATCTTACTAGTTTCAGGCATGTAAGATGGCGATACTATGTTTACCCTTATTCAATACTAAGCAGAACAGCTACATTTAAGCTGAATAAGCTAAAAATAGTTGTTTGAACATTATCAAGAAAAACTTCCATATTTTGTCCTGGACTTCCAGAATATTACAAGGAAGAGAAACATCTAAAATTTGAGAATTATGAAAAATATGTAAATACTTGAATATAATTCGTTATTCAAAATGGCCCTGTTTTAACAGTTCAGATCTCTCCACCAAAATCCCTGAACTGTATGTGCCGTACACAGTCCCGTAGAAATGTGCTGCCTGGCCAGTGGTTTTTCACTGTCATGACTTGGAGCAAGGATGCAAAAATTATTTCTCTATCCAGAATTTCATTCACTATCCAGAATTTCTATCCCTTCCCTATTCCAGAAATTCTCAAAGGCACTTGTTTCATTATGTAATATAATTGGAATATGCAGATTAAATGTGGTTCTTTCTTCACCCCAGATATGTTCTCCCTTGTAATGACATGATCTCCCTTACAAAACAAAACAAAACAAAACAAACAAACAAGCCCACAAACAAAAACTTAGTTTTGCCTGGTTTTTCCATACACTGCGACTTAGTTACTAAGAGCAAAAGAAATGTTTTATCTGTTTTTTTTCAAATTGCTGAAGACACAAGTTATAAGGGAAGTGTAGAAAAACACAGTTAAAAATCTGCAATCACCATTAGTGAATATAAGCCAAGTCGACAGAGCCCTTTTAAGATTATTTTCCTTGACTAAAAGGATCAAGTCCTGAAAATCACAGAGTGGTCTGCTCCTGTTCACTAAAGCATTTAAACATATGCTTTCTCATAAGCAAATCAGATTTGTATTCAGCAGAACTACCCACATACTTACAGCTAAGTATGTGCTTAAGGGCTTTGCTGGTCAGAATCAGCGAGATTCTTAATTGTAAGATCCTCCCTTAAACCTCATCTATTTGTATATGTAGGAGTTGGTAAGGGGTCACAAAGACTCTGTAACGTTCTTTGTGTTCCTTAGAATCTTATTTAATCTGCAGATAAAAACAACTATCAGTCTTTTTGGTATTCTGATATTTCTATTCTGTTCCTTGACTAAAAAGGTTTATTACCTGTTTGTTTTCTATCTCATTAATACAAGTCAAGTATTTCGAAGTTTTTGGCAGACAGATTTCTGAATTCACCTCATGCTATAGTCAGTATTTTTTCACACACACAAAAATAATTAAAAACATTTTAAAAAAATAAAAATAAATTACCTAGACATAAAAAATAATAGAAAAGATGAGTGGAAGAACAGTAAAAGCAGCCAGAAAAGGAGACAGTTTTCATATAGGAAAGACTAACACATAGGACATCAGGATAAAAATCATAAATTCAAGAGTAGAATAATATAATTATAATATCTCTAGGCAATTCTCAGACATGTAGTCTTGCTGGATATTGCTTTTAGTACGAAAGCACTGTCCCTATGGTAGGGTGCCTTCACAAAAGCTTATGAGACTTTTAAACAGAACAGACCTGAAAAATTGAGTGATGTAGCACATTGTTTCTTTAGAAAATTAAATCACTTGTAGTCATTCATACTTCCAATGGCAAGCCTTTTCCACAATGGATGTTAATTCAGACCCACATAAGACTATATCCATCAGAGTCACTCATCTGTGCTGTCTACAGGATTTGGCGTCCACTACCAGCTTCAAAAATGTGGGGAGACACTAGCCGAAGCATTGTTCCAAATTAAAGTAATGGTAGTAACTATTTGCAAGAGGTAATAACCACATGCATTTGACACTGATGACACTTGACTGCTCCAAAAATCAATACATCTAAAGCAAGCTGATTTTATATTAAAAATAAAAGGTAACTTTTGATGCTGCGGCCAAAAGTTGAGTTCAAGGAGTTGGGGATTTTTTGCTATCATATCAATTATACTGCACTAGTCCTCATCTGGGCTTCACTTTACATCCCTCTTTAAAGTGCAGTATAAATCTATATTGCTAGCAAATTTAGAAACTTCTTTAAGGTTACAGCAATTCATTTTATAGTGTTTAACTGTCACAAGCCTTTACACTGACTATTCATTCTGGACTAGAATAATACAGCTGATTATTTCCAAGTGTCATCTTGCTATTCTCCTTAAGGAACTATGCTTTATGCAAAATCTTCCTGCAAGAATGTTCATCCAGTCTGTATGTCAGAGATCACTATTTCTCTGCAGAGAGAATTTATAGAGAAGCAGTGAATCAGTTTTAAGATCTTCTGCTAACACACAGTGCTCTGCTTGACCTTGCTCTTTGCTATATCGTGTTTACATTTTCTACTACAGTACGTCTCTAATCCCCAAAATGTCCCTAAGGAACTTTACTGTTTCTTAAGTCATGCTTGACTGCTGAACTTTGCAAACACAGCCAGAGAACAAAAAAACCCAAAAGTATGTGAACTAACAAAACAAAGTTTTCTATCCTAATTTTATCCCAATTAAATTTTACTGGGGTTTTTGTTTCTTAATTTAAAAACTCTACCATTATGATAGTAATTAATTTTGTATTTTCCTCTCATGAAATCTTAGCTTTCCAAAAAATACACTGTCTCAGTAAAATTTATTCATAAATTACTCACTACTATGCTAAGCAGTGAAGAATTGTGGCATAAAATTAAGAAATCACCTTAATTCACAGAAGTAACATCCAATATTCATCTGCAGCTCACAGCTTTTAGAACACAGATGGAACTAACTGGCCTGCTAATTACTTAGACTTTCAATAAACTCCTTCAAGGGAATGGGTTCAAGTTGCAGCAGGGGAAGTTTAGACTGGATATTAGGAAAAACTTCTTCACCAAAAGGGTGGTGAAGCACTGGAATGGGTTGCCAAAGGAGGTGGTGGAGTCACCATCCCTGGCTGTGTTTAAAAAAACAGCTGGATGTGGCACTTCAGGAGATGGTTTACTGTTAAGGTGGTGTAGGGCTGTAGGTTGGACTTGATGATCTTAAAGGTACTTTCCAACCTTTATGATTCTATGATTCTATTCTATGAGATAGACTATTCTCCATTTACATTCACCTACCTTGTACATATATATCTTGAAATGAGCCTGTGCCAAGCAACACTTCAAGCAGTTTTATTATTAATTCCTTACTACACCATGAGAAAAACTTGTATTGATACCACTGAAGAGTAAAAAACCAAAATACTCTCTCTCTGCATTGCTGTCATTAAAATACTTCCAGAGAGGATGATCACCTCTCTCACCTGTAATATCGCTGCATAAATTAATGCTATTTGGAGATTTTGACATTGCATAAGACAATACAGTTTTATTTTTCTTTTATGTTCTTATATTCTTGCCTATATATGCAAAAGAAATCTAGGCTATCAAGGAAACAATTATTGTCAACAGGCAATACATTAAGCATGTCTGAAGGTAGATAATGTAAACAGGGCGATAACTCACCATCTCTTACAGTGCAGACATGGTA
Organism: Apaloderma vittatum; assembly: GCF_000703405.1. NCBI lineage: Eukaryota > Metazoa > Chordata > Aves > Trogoniformes > Trogonidae > Apaloderma > Apaloderma vittatum. Next base: position 241,827 of record NW_009714213.1, on the reverse strand, counting down.
TGCTAGGGCTGAAGTAATGAATCATTGTTAACTGCAAGCAGGTCAGAGCTTTCAGAGAAACATGAACTGTTAACATAACATCCAGAGTAAAAGAGAACTGTTTTGTGCCTCTGGACACAATGACGGAAAATTGTCATACAACTTTGATCTCCTTACCTGCTCTCAGCCACCTTACAAATTCCTCCAGAACACAGTTTTGTATTCTTATGTCAAGTACTAACTAGTCCAGTACTAACATGTCCACTACTAACTGCCTAGTACTGATAGAACACCAGGCATGAGCCAATGATGTGCCTCTGTCCTAGATTCTCAAAATTACTTTGGAAAAGTTAATTTAAAGGCAATTAGGAAAAGGTTATTTAAGAGTTTTTAGACACAATTAGAAGCTCCAAAGAAAATATCCTGGTAAGTAATAGCCAATTTGTGGCAAGCAGATTTAACTGCTAATAGCATGTCAGCTGTTCACCAACTGGAGTGCTAGAAACTCACCTGCTTTCAACACAGTGATATACCTTGTTTTCAGCTTTTCTACTCAACATCCCTGAGAGTTTGAGTAATGAAGACGCTTGCACTTCAGATGAAAGGAATTTACCTAGACCTACGAGTCTCTCTATTATAGCTAATGATAGATGTCATGACAGGTGACGCAGGGTATGAATCACAAAAGCTAGGGCTGACAATATTTCTAGAACATGTCATGAAAAAGTTCTCCATCACCGACCCAATCATTTTAGAAAATTATGCTGATCTATTGCTTAATTGTGTAGGTATATACACAATTTTTTAAATCTGGCTTGTCCCTTTCTACACTACTTCTAATCTACAACACAGGAATCATATAAGGTATGTTGCAAGATTTAACTACTTCAATGTTATCATGATAGTTAGATGTACACGTAATTGGGTGATATATGCATATAAAATAGAGCTATCGTGCAACTTAAAATTGTATTTTTTTTAACCTAAAGAAATACACTTAATTCCTTCTCCTAATTCCAAAATATCTTGTGTAAAAGTTTGCACAAGGAGACTGAGTAAACCTAAGAACCTGGATAGCAATTTTTTCATGCTTATATTAAGTACTATGGTTCAGAGACCTGAAGCTTTTACCTGGTAGACATCACCTTTCGATCAGAAGTCACTGCTTGGTCCTTTATACAACTAGATCAGAAATACCAGCCCTTAAAAACAACATGTTATGCAACTACAGAAAGTTTATCTTGCTTAAAAAAATTAGGAAACTTGGCTTTCAGAACACCCTATACAGTAGAACTGATTGTAATTTAAGGCATTCGGATTTCAAGGAATACAAAAATATCCAGTGTGAAAGTTCTTCGTTGGTTAGAGTTCTAACTTAAGCTTTTTCTTTTTTACAACATCTGGCATATATAGAATGAGCAATGGTATGTTGTGGTAACTTTTGTCAAAAGGCACGTAAAATCAGCATATATACACACAGATGCACAATGTTTGGTTATATTCCGATACAAGAGAAGGTGATGGGTTTGGGAGTTACAGCTGAGGAATGGGTGTTTTTCTAAGGCATAAATTACTCCCTAGTGCCATTCTATTGATCTACCAGAAAAAAAACCCAGGGATCAATCTGGCCCAGGACACCAACTGTAATGGTAAAATTATTTTGTGGCTGCTTTTCTATGTGGATTTATTACACCTTACTGTGCCAACATATATTGTCAATAAATAATGTCTCTGTTCACCTAGTAAAAGGCCCTTCCTCTTAAAAAACTCCGTAACTACATCATCTTCAGCAGAGATTTCAAAGCTTTGTATACTAGTATCACAAAATACAACTGAATTTTGTTTTTCTTCTACGAATCATCTTAAGCATTGTTTGCTGCATTAATAATGACATTTATCTCTCTCATTCGAGAACATCCATAAGTTTCAACTTTGCCGGTGTTTCAACATGTACTTGAGAGTTGATCAAAGTTATTTGCATTGTAAAAATTAACCAATACTTAAATGTTGACAGGATCATTGTTTGGTTTCAGTGAAAATAAAAAAAAATAGCATTTACTTAAAAATAATTTTTGGGCCAAGTATAAAAGTAAATCCAAAGAAAAACTGGATTAATACCAAAAATAAAAGTGGGAAAAAAAGCTGATTTAGACCAACAGAAATTATAAAAAATGTGAGAAAATATTTAAACGACTGTATCTTCCATCTGACTGAGCTCCAAAACATGACAGCATCATCATCATAACAAAGTAATTAAAAGACCATGTAAATTAACCATAGTTTTCCCATATTTTATCAAAATAAGTGCACTATATTTCACTTTCCAAGGACTTCTCATAGAAAAAAAGCTGGATGTCATCTATCAATCCTATTTACACGAGAATATAAATTTGAATTCAAGAATGGAAGAATTAATTCAATGAAAGAATGAATTCAAGAATGAAAAATATATACGTAGCAAAACATCTTCCAAAAGAGGGCATGTTTCAATAAACTCAAGGAAATTAACTCCTAATGATTGTTACATGTGTTTAGACAGGGAAAATATTAGGTTAATACATATATGCCAACAGAACACAAAGCATCACGGCCATAACCTATTTTTCTGAAACTGTGGCAGGGTAACTATCTCCTAGTACGCTGATTATTGACACCTTAAGGTTTCATAAACATATGTACCATTTTATTGGGAAGAAAGTTTGCTGATAAAAATCTTCCTGCTTCCTGCTTTATCTCTTTATCCTTGTCAGAGATCCCTCCCAAGCTTTTTATTCCATCCATGCCTAGCTCTTCCCCATGGAAAAATCTCTCTCCCTTTGCCTAGAAAAGTACTCCATATAACCCTTTTTTTTGTTTTTTTAGAGGAATGCAACACAAAGAGAGAATCAAACGAAACAAAGAAATGTCAGAAAAGACAACCTTCCAAACAAGGCAAATCCATTTCATGCCTGCAATAGTTGTTTCCTTGCAACATATTCCCTTTGAAAAGCTAACTCACCATTTATGCATGGGACTGGGTTTTACGCTCACTGAGGACACTTTTCATGTCATCTTTGAACAATCTTTATTTACAGTTACTCAAATATTATCTTGTTTTATAGAAATATACATGTAAATACATAATCTAGAACACTATTTAAATATATACAAGTAATTCTATTTAAATAATGGTTTCACAGAAAAAAGTAAGAAATACTTCACAAATAGAATTCAAGAAAAGAAACTCCCATGTATCCAAATTAATTTCATAATTTATAAGTAGTATTCAAAATTTAATAGAAAAATTAACAAGTCTTTACTCAGAAGAGCATTCATAGAAGTTGTTCCCAATTTCTACAATAAGATATTTACTATAACTTGATGTTATGCATTGGAGAAACAGAGGTTTAAAGTACATTTTGTATATAAAAAACAAACCATGCCATAATATTGGACAAAATCCCAGAGTCATAAAAGCCATGGTTTAAATTTCAGGATAAGAAGAGTTTCTATTTTCAAAAATTATGATTTATTTTGATCATGAGTATTTTTTTCCCAGTGATCAAAAAATATAGAAAGTGGATACAACTTTTTTTTTTAAATTTATTTTTAGAAAGTGCAATACTGAATTTATACTAGGAAGTCATAATTTTATCAAACAAACTTCCTCAAGGGGGGATGTTATTTTTACTGCAGTTTGTCAAGCTTTCCTTTCCAGTCATCAATATATAATAATTAAGAAAAAGATATATTGCCTAACTCTCAAGCAAGGAATAATCATACCACATTGCCTGGAACATAACCATCAGCTTCATTCTGAAATCACTGCAGTGGAAGACAAGTGATATTTCCACTGCAAGGTCTCCACAAATAGTTCAGTGTTTTAACAGTTTGTTCTCCAGATACACCTCTCCCTTAGCCTCTCAAAAACTAGTGTCAGACAATATGATAAACATAGTAATACAAACGTGAAAGATCCATAGGTAATGCAGTTGAAAAATTAGGCAAAGCCAAGAATGGCAGTGAAGTCTACCCTGCTTCACATGATATCTACTGGCTCAGAAGGCTTGTATGAAGCCATGACCTAACACAAATTAAGTAACTCCAAAGTAGGAAGACTGGCTACATTAGCACAGTGCTGCAATACAGCTAACAAGACCTGACAAGGTTAACTGTTTCAGATAATGATGTAGTGCCACAGTTGAACTGTTCCTAGAATTCAAACTCAGTGCTTTACAGAGCAAAAGGACCATCTTCAGTTATTAGGAGCATTTCTGACATGGCACTCCTGCTAACCTTCCTAACAAAGTTCCATTAAAATTGAGCTAACATTTGTAAAAATCATTCGCATTTGTCTTCTACAGCAGTATACTTATACCAAAATTTCACAGAAGACAACTGATCTGAAATATTCCATCCATCTTAATAAAAAAAAAACAAACCAAACCCAAATCAACCTACAGAATCAACTACTCATAAACTTTTCTGGTTGTTAACATGGACATTTCTACCCCATAGCAGGAGACCTATTCTGTACAGAATTGAATCTATTCTACGGAATACAGGATCATAGGATATTTGATTTACAGCATTCACCTGACCTTCTATCAACTGTCCCTAAATGCATTGCACTGTTTTCAGATTTTGGCTTTTGATGCCGATCTATTTTACAGGAAGGAACTAAGTGGCAAAACACACGTCGAGTCAGATCTCCCACAGTTCTATATTCACAAGGAGAGCTCAACATTTAAGGCTGCTCATCTATGGTGTAGGACAGGAAAGCAGCCAGATTTTCAAATAAACTGAAAAGCCAAAGCATATCCACACTAACCCTTTAAAATCAGCTTTCCCATGTAGAATCTTATTAGTGCTTTTGCTAGCACTTCTGAAGTGCTAGCACACTGTATCAGAAATGCAGGACCAAAGTAAGACAACAGAGTATTCCAAATTTTCTCTGTGAACTCCACTGAATTGAAAGTTGTCTTTGGACAGATTGCTTCCTTGCATTGGGTTTGTTTCTGAGATTTTCCTTCTTTTTGTTTATTCCTCTATCACGTATGACAAAATAGCAAGGATTGCCCTGTCACCTCACTTAAAACTTGAATAAACGTAAAGGATTACACTCCTTCACTAAAAATCCAGATATTGTTTTATTTAATTTTTTTTATATACATCTCCAAGAAAGCAACGATTAGCTTCAGCAGTGCACTGAAACAGGAAGGGTTCACGACAACATCAGTTTGCCCTTGACTTCTTTATAAACTATAAAGTAAAAAGAAGCCAAATGTGGAAAAGGTAAAAGACACACAATGTAGAAGTCAAAAAGAATTTATAGACATGATAGAGTAGTTCAGCTTTAATTTTCTACTTAACAGCAGAGATAAAACTGCTGAAAACTTTTTGTTTTGTAAATCATATATATTCTTACAATCTCTAATATCAAATAAGTACTATTAAAATTCGTATCTAAGCTTAAGACCTCTTTACATGCTGCACAGACTTGTTCACTAATCTCATTTTTAATACCAGAAACACAACCTGAGGTGCGGTATAAGATGCCGATCAACAGTATGCTTTGTAAAATGGCTTAACACAATAGCTGCATGTCAGCAGGATATGATGATAGATTCATTTATTTTTTAAAGTGATTTGGACTTGTCAAGTAAAATAAAATAAAAGCATAATAAGATAACTTATTCAATTTCTGCTTCTTACCATTTATTAAGGCTTCTAGGCCAGTAAAGGGGTGACAAGACACCAGAAAAATGTGTTATTTTTTATCTTACAACTATTATTATTAGTACTTATAGTGCTGCACTTTCTCTCAAGACCCTCACCCACGATTGTGTATCTTATGTATCCATGCACATGGAAGACATAAAATACATGTCAAACAAAATAAAGCAAGTTATTAAGTCAAAATAGACCCTAAATCTTAGTGGAAGTCAACAGATAAACATACTATAGGTCTAGTATAGTCTAAGTACACAATGCATAATTCAGAGCTGAACTAAGTTTATAACTTATTGCAATATTTCTTACTCAGAGAGAGGTCTGGTATATTAAAGCATTGTTCAGTCACTAACTCAGTAGAACTCATGAGAAACTCCTTTCCTACTCTTTTTTTTTAAGCCAGTACAGCAGTATCTCTCCCATGATAGGCATGCTTGGGAAAAAAAAAAAATCTGGCCTGAATCTGTCTATAATTAAACACAGAAATTTATTGCTGAATTATCTGTACTCAGTGCCCTCACTGATACATTCGTACACATATTGCTTCATGTAATTCCATCATAACTGCTAGCAAAGACTTTTTCCTTATCATTAGGTTTGAGGGGCACCCGTTCTTCTTGACACGGCCATGCAAATTCTCCTTGCCAGTAGTGTAGAATGTTTAAAATATTCGGTAAATTGGCTGAAAATACAATGTGAAGTTAAAGGCATAATATATTTATGGAAATATTTCTCATAATCACCATTAAAGATGTAATAATATTCATGACAATATCCATCACTACAATATACAATATAGATACTGTAGTAAACATTAGTATCTATCATCCGAATCATAATGGTGAAATTTGTGCATCGAACCTAAAAATTCTATGCTCTCATACTTGTCACTTTGCAATGCTGAAAATGAAAAGTAGCTTTACTTGAATGCAGAACATAAGGAATTCCCTTTTCTTGCAGCCAAAAAGAAACATCCTTATAAAACCAGACATGTTCACCTCCAGAGGGTACAATATACATTATGCAAAGTGCAAGAAGACTACCAAGATATTAAGAGCCCATGAAGGTAATCAAATAAAAAGGATAACGGCAGCTGGGCTGGAGAGAAAAGACTGTAATTTCCACTTTACACCAATTTCCTGAATTGAAGCTAGGGCCTACCACTCCTGAACAGTTCACCATTTCTATTTTCCATACAAATCACCAAAATTTTCCTCATTCTAACGTTGCTCTTCTCTCATTTTCTAATATTCTAAAATCCTTGAAGCTACCTTTTTTTCAACATCTTCTCTACCTCCTAAATAAAATTTAAATATCTCTAGTTATATCTACAAAATTTCATTCAGTAAACATTGTTACATGATTATTGCCTCAGTCAATTTTTGTGTGACAGTACTACTTCAGTTTGTTCCAGCCATTTAAATTGAACAGCAGTGATATTCCAGCTTAGTCATGATATGCCTTGCATAGCTACATATTTCTTCCAACTTGCTTTCCAGAACATTGCCCATGAGCACAGCAGTTGGTTAGGATGACAAACACATGCTCAGTATTACCTTTTATAACCTAAATTACAGGATTTATGATTAAACAACTTTTTGAATTTTTCCATTTTTTAAGATGAAGATCTTACTTCTTATGGGAAATAGGGAACAGTATCTGGCCAAACATCTTCCAGGACATCCCTTAATTTTATGCAATCTTAAAATTGTTACAAGAATTGAAACTGAAAGAAGAATAGAAGTACTAGTCTTCCTTTTCTTTAGTGTCAAATTTCTTCATAAAAATTGCATGTTAAAAGAAAAAAAGCTGAATAAATGCATCACTCACAAGTCAAACCCAGGATATGACAAATTATGGGACAATACTTAATTTCATGCCAGTGCCCAAATAACATATTTTCAGTGACAGGCTTGTCATCATTATTAAGAACTTCCCCTGTCTCCCAGTGATGAAGAAACACATTACAGACAAACACATTAATCTTTCCACAAAGTACAATGTAAAACCTTAATTACAACCTCATGCTTTCCCCCACAAACACACAACATACCACAGACCTAAACTACACATGTGTCAACCCTGAATATCTGCTGATGCTCTTAGATTGCAGTCAAGGCTCTGTGTGAAACTGAGGGAGATCACTATGTGGAATACAGTATGTTTTTTTCTCAATTAAAAGGTTACAGAAGAACCCAAGAAATCCAATCTGTTCTCATGGATTTGGGGATGCAGGTTTCTGCACATATAGAGAATCCTAATAAACAGAGGTTTCTAGCAATGGGTCTAAATTATCTTCTTAAGTTAAAGAAGCAACTCAATAAAGAGGTGCATTTCTGTGACAAAACTACGAAATGATAGAACTAACACACTCAAATGCCATCTGTGTGTCAATTATAGGCAAAACCTAATGTTAGAAACAGGACTCAGCATTCCTCTTTTTTCCCAATACCCTATTACAACAGAAACTTGGACAAAAATTGAATGAGACTCAATTCAGATAGAGCAAAATAAATGCTTTGCAGAAAAGTAAAATAATTAATTGAAGGATGAAGGTGAAATGTTTTCATTTTTTCTTTTAATCTACTGGCACAACGATTGCTTCCCCAGGTATCCCATAAACACTGGGTGATATTTCACCTTTCTTTCCAGAACATTATTGCAATAGGTCTAGAAGTAGAGACTGACTGCCAGTCAACAGGTTATAGTATTTTCCTGGGACATTAAGGATATGGATTCAACCACAACCAATAAATAAAAATGAAGTCAGGACCCCTTCTTCTGTGATACTGTGAGAACTGAAGCACCACTTTTCTTTCTGCTACAATTAGTGAAATGAGTGAAACAAACAACAATCTTGCTTGTTTTGAGAAGAAACAAATCCCTTCCGCCAGTGGATAAACTGAAAAAAAATTACATAGCTATAAACATGGAAACGTATTTGATTAGTAAAATGTGGTCACACACTTATGCTTTTAGTGAAATAATTTTGATTCCTGCCTGTTGCTGAATTTGCTTGCACTTTACAATTCATTTTCCTTTACAGCAAGCTTGTGCCAGCCCTCTGCTGCTGAAAAATTGCAGGTCATCACTCCATTTGACCCTCATGCTGTATTATTGCAATGCCATGATTAAGGATTACCCTTGAGATCACTAAGTCATGTCAGTCACTCAACGTACTTCAACACTGGAAGCACGGATTCCTATGGTTCTGTTCACAAAAGTACAACTTAAAAAAATGAGACAATAAGCAAGGACTGGATAATAACATTTGGCTGTGCAATGTTCAATACATGTAACGGGATACGTCTTTCACATACAAAACTGTAACAGAGAAATCAGAATCGCTACTTTATTTCTACTTGCATGGCACACATGCAGCTTGACTTTTCCTGCCTATCATCTGTGGTCCTAGGATAACAACAAGATACGCTGCAAACGCTAAAGCTTCTCAAGCCAGACAGAGAATGCCAGAACAGAAGCATTAATTTCTTAACTCACAATTTTAAAGAAAAGCTGCAAATCATGCTATAGAAAAAGGCAGTGCTTCTGTTTTATGGATACATGTGTATGAAAGGCAAAATGTGTTCCCTTATTTACTTTTCTAACATATTGTAAAGCATTATCAGGGAACAGTGAAAAAACATGGTGTCTGCAGCGCTATGCTGAAATTCCACAGTACATCAAAATTTTCCAGAGAATCAACTAATCTTCACAACTACCTTAGAAGAAATAGATTTCCAAAAAGCAATTAAAAAACCTTAGTACAAAAACCTGTGAAGTAGATACTCATTTCTGTCACATGCTCCGAAACTGTAACTCAAACTTTCAGCAAAAGCACCACATTCAGCATCCTATGGGACATATTCAGCAGATGATCCTCTATGAGATTAGACTATGCTATCAAGTTCTGGTCATTTTTACAGGGCTTTAGTAAGACAAAGATCAAAAGAAGCATTTGTCTCTGGTCCTCTGTAGATTTACATCAGTTCAACTGCCAATATTTCTTAATTCACATGAAACTGTGCAGGGCGCCCTTCATAAATATTTATTCAAAAAGTTAGACAAGCAAATTTCAGTAGTGTGCCAAGGTGTAAACTAACTGAAAGACTATTTGTTCTTCCAGAGAACACATGTCAAGGTACCCAACTTCCTCTTCACGTAGCAAATCTACACACATACCAGTTCCTTTTTTTTTTAACTTATTAGTAAGTTGCATAGTGATTATTTAGACTACTACATGTGCTGGAACTCAGATGGTGCAGTAGACCCACTATTTGTATTGTTACAGGATAGACTGCAATCTCTTCTTGAACATGAAAATTACATGTAATGAGTAATTTCCTGAATGGAAGATTGCTTTATAGAGCTATTTGTCCATTAAAGTAAGTTATTCTTAGTGATTATCTTAAGTGAAATAAAATATCAAAAGAAATAGGAACCGTGCATATTCTACAATTGTTTATTTACTTAAATATTATGTAAGCATTATGCCTTCAATAAAACCTATGTTATTATCATGATCTACTTTGTGTCATATGAAATATCTAATCTTTGCTTCTCAGTTTATACTAAGCTCAAAGGTGAGTAATTCCGCCTTAAGAAAAAATGTCACTAACAGACTTCGTAGACGTGTAAATGGTATTAAAAAGGTCAAAGCGACCAAAGTCTGGCTTTCATGAGGTCTCACAGCTACAAGGCGTTTGTCTTTGTTGTTGGTGCCAGTTAAGGCATGTCTGGCTTATTTGATCCTCCAGATTAATACAAAGAAGATATCTGAACTGTGAAAAAAAAATACACAACAGGAAGCTTAAATGCAGCCATATGGACCATCTGATTCTTTCAACCTCTCAACAGATGAGGGTTGAAATAACTTCCTTTGCTTATTAGCTAATTAAATCGTCCTAACAGTGTATAAAATGGCTATAATAAAACTGAGCTTAACCATAACCTCTAGCTATGTTCCATTAAGTCTCACATTCTAGGTCATCTAACCATACAGTATACAACATATTGCTAAATGAGGTACAAATATATATTTTCTCAACTCAAACAAAATCCCTCTTAAAAACTAACACAGCTTACAAAAATACAAGAAAATATAAAAAGCACTTTACAATATCAACTAAAACATTTAAGATTTTTTTTTCCAAGATTAACTAATTACCTTTATATGGCATTAATAAATTCACTTATGCATTAGTCCCTATTAAACTTTCTAGTAATATTTACATGACAATACCTATAGTATTTGAAACAGATTTCTTTTTTTGTTGCCTTTTTTTAAACAAAATGAATAGTTTGCTATCAGTCATAAGAGAATCAAAATCTTTTTTCAAATAAAATCTTGTGCTTTAATTCTGAGTGCTAACATGCATGCGGATACATGCTTTTGCTTCACAATACCTGCTTTATATGTTGCTTAATTACCTGCTTTATTATTATGAAGTCTACCACCCTTTTTACGATGCACAACTAAATGACTACATAAAAACCATAATCAGTGATTCTTATGCATACACATCACCAGGACAACAGTCTCTTTTTTCAGTTCTTCCTTTGTCAACTTCATATGAATTTTAATTAATGCAGCTGAAAAGACTCCACAAAATATATTCGCTCAAATAGAGCAAAGTCTACAACTCTTTCCAGAATGACTGAAAGCTCCTTTATATCCTGTTATCTTCAAATGATAACTGTACCTTTCAGTGTATATTTACTTCTCCTAGACAGGAACAGCTAAAGTACATTTCCACAACATATGACTTCCATTAGAAGATGTGATGAATGACCCTCTCTCAACAGCCCAAGGAAGAGCTCATCTGTGCATACTGAAGTAACATGACTACAGTGAAATTTTTCCTCACATGTCACCATATACTATGAAATTGACATGCACTGTAATTTTGCTAGGAGATATCGTGCTGCCTGAATAGAAGTAAAATTAATCTCCAATCTTAATTTTCCAAGGATGGTATTTCTCGTGATACTTTGAACCTACTCTTCCTTAAAATTTAAATTATTTACAATTCTCATGACAATGCTGCCAAAAATTGCTAGTAATATCCTGTTTTCTTTAATCAAAGCCAAAATTGCCACTGACTTCACAGTGCCTGACTTCCATGCCGTCATTTTAAAAGCACTGAGTATGAGAAAAATGCAGTACTTAGTGGCCTATGAAACAGTAATCATTTGAAAGAATCAAATTGTCCTTTCAGTTGAATATACTGACTACGTAATTTTTTATCAGCTCCAAGAGGATTTATTCATCGAGGTATGAAGAACTGAGGCAAAACACTCTAGCTCACTTAGGTCTGCACTAACTTGCCATGACAAAGTTGCCAGGAAGAAATTACAGTGATGTGGTTCCATATTTCTTGCATGTGAGTTAAGAGAATATCGATGGACCAAGTAAGTGATGTTTTTAAAAAAGAAGGTCTTTTGTGATGATGCCAAGAAAAACAAGACAGTGGGTTACAGTAAATGGCCCTGGGGATCTAGGAAGACTACTTACTGTCTTGCCATTGGCATTATAATCAGGTTTACTGTGAGTTAAAGTAAAATAAAGTACCACTCACAGAGAAAGAAAATAGATCTTTGAAGTTTATTACTTCAATAACAAAATATATTATAAAGTTTGAAATAAATAAAAAACATTATAAAGGTTTGACTGACAAGATGAGGCAAAGTTAATGGATCATCAAAGATTTTGTACTAAAGGAGGGTTTAATGCCACACTTGGCATCACTTATATTCACTTTACCAATTTGAATTTCCAAATTTCTCTAATACAACAGACATTGAAAACACTTCCCTCTTATCAGACAACATGCACTGGAAAGGCAGAAAATGTATAGTTCATTAATTTAATATATTTTGCATATCTACAGACATTTAGGATAAAGAAGGAAAATCTCCTACTAGTAGAAATATCACGTTGAGACAACCTTAGCCAATGCTTATTGCTAGATTTCTAACATAAAGGTAAGGACAACATACAATAGAGGACAACATATTTTACAAAAATACAGGAAATAAATTACCAACTTCATGTTCATAAACTTCCCACCACCTGTAGGCTTGCTACTCCATCATAGCTTAGGAAATTAGGCTATGTTAATTGACCAGCTGCTGCTTTTCTGAACCCTAATACTGTGTCCAAGGTATTACTGTTTCCTGTTACTACCTATATGAGACTGGACTTCACTGTCTCCAAGCTCTTCATTTTAGTTTATAAGAACAGCAATACTCAGTAGAGTAGCTCTCTCCAGTGCCTGATTTCTCTGACTTTCACCTTTACGACTATCTCATGTACACAGCAAACATGGCTTTCAGTATACAGATATTAATATTGTCTTTGGCTCAAAGCATTCCTGGCAATAATGACCTAGAAATAACCAACCAGTTCCCTCCCTTTGTAGTGTGTGCATCCTTCCTCCTGCCAATCTAATCCAAAACCCTCACCATCCTCTAACACTCTCTGCTGTCCATAGGAAGAAAAAGTAAGTCCACCACTGGTGGTGTTTGCCCTCATTTTGCATTGACATAATACCCAGTATTCAGCAAATACTGATTTTTCAGCTCATTGATTTGTAACTCTACCCATGAACTTCACTTTAAAGATTCACACAAGCAAACCTACACATTGCAGACTCCTATTCCGTGCTCATTTTCACCAGCAGCCTTGCTTGCCACAGCACTGAAGATCATGCAAAATGCAGCTGTTCAACTTCCATTTTTCTAAATCTTAACTGCATACCTTCCCTTAAGCATCATATGAGGGAACATACTCATCCCCTCAGATTTCATGGTGCATAGTAAAACTACAAAAGTAATTGTAAATCTGCTTCTATCAAAATGATGTGGTTTAGAAAAGTCCTTAAGCATTATTAAAGAATTTAAAATAACTTTGATCATTTTGACAGAACTAGGGTAGGAAGCAAATACAAGTACAAAGAGATTAAAGGAGAGCAGTCATCACTAGCAGGGTAGAAACATGCAGCGTTGAACTAGAGGAGGTAACTTCATAACCAGACTCAGCTGCAGCCAGAACAGAGTCTCTGAATGGGGTTTAAGACATGCAAGAGGGTTATATCAATCATGGAAAACTTACCAACTTTTTCATTCCACCCACTGAGATTACAATAAATAAGTTTAACGTAAGATTTATTTACCATTGCACTTTCAGACTAACTTAAAAACATGTCCTGTTCAAAATAAACAAGACCACAACATGGTTCAGATAAGTAATCTGAAAAAAAAAAATTGGGCGATTGTATCTGTCTACTCCATTTTGTCAGTCTTATAATAATAATGTTTCAGTTCTACTACTCTGTTAGTACAAGGCTGTGGTATCAACAAATTGGAATTCATTCTGGGACAAATATATAAAGAAAACTTAAGAAGAAACTATGCTATAGCCAGGGGGAGATTTCCAGTGCCGAAATAAGTCTTCAGGAAATCAGTAAGAAAATTCTAAGCTGCAGTGACTTACTACAATAGCACAAGAACAGCAGAGTAACACAAACTTTATACCAAGGTTATTTCTTCAAGATTATCTTATTAGCAATATTACATAAAACAAGTCTACTGAAAATTCAATAATCCAGTCAAGTAATTTACTTACTAGGTTACTCTTTGCATATTACTGAGGTCTCATGCCCACAGGGCAAAACCCCCACTCTCTAGTTTAATTACTTTTCATTGCCAATCACCCAACACAAAATTTAAGCAACACTGTTTGCAGTAGACTCTAACATAAACATCATCAGCAGCATCAAAATTATCATATAATACAGAAGTGATATCATCCTACTAAAAATAAGGAGTGCAACAGCGGCATTTGTGAAACAAACCCACAAATACATATGTACGGATTACAATACAAGAAAATAGCCTACATTTCCTTGAGCAGGAAAACGTCTTAGCCTTGGTTTAAGAAAGCTAACACCATAGCTCTAAATGTGGTAAGATCTGTGGAGTGCTGGAGCTCGATGGTGCAAAAATGCTGAAGTGTGAACAACTTCATCGCCATTATGTCAGCTGATTATAAACTACGGTGTTTATTCCAATTTTAAGTTATCTGCAAAAGGACAGAAGTGCTTCATGTAAAATATGGTAGGAAAATAACAGAATAGCTTATTTCTATTGGAAGAGACCTACAACTATCATCTAGTTCAACTGCCTGACCACCTCAGGGCTGACCAACAGTTAAAGCATGTTATTGAGATCATCATCCAAATGCCTTCTGCTCTCCAAACTAGATAAGCCCAAAGTCCTTAGTCACTTCTCACAGGACATGCCTTCCAGCCCTGTCGTCAGCTTTATTGCGCTCCTCTGAACATCCTCCTTAAACTGTAGGGCCCAGAACTGCACGCAGTCCTCAAGGTGAGACCACACCAACAACTGCAGCAGAATAATATCTCTTTTGAACAGTAGGTTATGCTGTGTTTGATGCACCCCAGAAGACAGTTTTCCTTCTTGGCAGCCAAGGCACAGTAGTCATATGGTCAGACAATATCCGACGTGGAATGGGGTCTGCCGTAAGGGTGAATTTGTACAGCATTCATACTTAATAACATGATCGATCTATTAACAACTACTCTAAAACTACATTTACTGTCTCCTGAAACAAAAATCCAAGTCTGATAAAGAACTGCAATGGATGGGCCATACTGCTTCCAGGTAAAATAGCCCAACATTTCTGCTCAGAAAGCAGACTCTCTCACACCAGTTCATCTCGTCTCTCTCGCATCAGTTCATGGCAGAACAACCTAAGCACGATACTTGTACGAGTCAGTAGTTCACACAAGTCCTTCACTGTCTCTATACATCCATTTTTCTTTAGAAATTTTACATTGCATTTCCGTAACTCATAATTCACCTTTAAGATTCTGCTCCTTTACTATGATGGATTCATTGGGTGTACTTGCACTGGGCGTACTTGCAGCCTTCCCACATTGTTTGTAGCACTATCTACAGCATTTTTATGATACACGTTGAACACTTCACTAACCGTTTCCCAATCTGCATGATACACTTAAACTGAACTGACTGCAGCATGTACCTTTTCAAGTTCAAGTCAGCTGTCCCTTTCATTCTCCTCCCTGCTTCATCCTTGCATCTTTGTGTCCCCAGCTGGTACAAAGTTAGTTTGTTCCAACCGTGAGTCAGAAACTGAACCAAAGTTGATGGTCTAGACAAGAATTACAGGTTTGAGTATAAGACTAATTTGTCAAGACGACAAATCAAAAAAAAATTCAGTTAGAACCTTGAAAAGTCTCTACTAACAGATGCTTTTTTCTGAGCACCCAGCTTTATTTACTGCTGTATTTAATCAGCAGATGATAATATTTTTCTACTAAAAACTTGGGCTGAAGCATTATTACTAAATTGCAACTTTAAAATCTTGAGAAAGCTGTAGAAAAATAGAACTAAAATATCTTATACTTTATTTTGGTATCATAAACACGGTGTCAAGCTTTTGCTTTTTTTTTTCCAGTCATTTACTTTGGTCTAACTTATACCATCAGATACATACTCAGATTTCAGATATTACTGAATTTAGCATGCCATATGTACAAGTTAGAAATTTTGGGCACTGGCTAGTGTGTATAACACCTAACTTGCCAAACTAAGCATTTTGCTCTTTAATGTTTATTAGACTCTTGTTACCATTTCCAGCTATTTTTAAATACACAATAATTTCTATCAAGTTCTATTGTGAAATACTCTTGTAGAATAAATTCTATGTAACAAAAGCTATATTCAGTGCTCATTTTATAATGTAAATATTACATCGCAGATACACATTGTAAAACTCATACAGTATGAAAAAATAATTTAAGTGTAGCTCTATAGGTTTAACAGTTATAAAAGAGTGGAGAGGGCACAAACATGTACACACAGATCTGCTAAATCATATGTATTTCGGTTACTGATTGGCATTACATTTCAGCATATTATATTTTTCTCACTTTAACTTTGTTTTCCATGTTGACTTTATTTTTTTTTTTTATTTGCTTGGTATATTGAATCCTGACTTGGAAGAAATGGATTCAAATAAACACAATTCAGTGCCAGAATTGCCACAGGCACATATTTTTTCTTTCAGTGGTCCTGGGAAGTGGTTTGTTAAGCTATTGTTCTCAATTAAAAACTCATGTGTTTGTTCAGCACAATATGGGTCGCTGCTTTGAGTGAAAGATTCCCTTGACATGGCAAAACCTCTAATTGTAACAACTCTATGCCAAGTATGTTTAACCAGATGCAGCCCCAGGTTTGATTAGCAGCCACTGGATTCCACGTACAATCAGATAGTGATGGTTTTGCTTCTCTGCTGAGCAAACATCCTCGGCTTTTAATCAAGTATATATGTGTGTGTGTGTGTATATATATATATATGCATGTAGGTATATGTGTATATGTCTAAAAACCTCTATACACATAATTATGAGCAGCATAACTATTTTAAAACTACAGTTCATCTCAACTTATTTGACCTTTGACTGTTTCATTTTAGACAGACCTGTCCAATACTAACTAAAAATAAATGGAATAAAATATTTATTTTGGCAGATACCATAATAGATACAGTAAAGAGACATGTGGTGCATGGAAATTTTGTACCGCACATGTAGAGAGCAGAAAAGGCTCTGGAATATGTTTTTATTTTCCCACTTGTGGGATAGCATCTATTGGATAATGATGATATTAGAACTGCAAAGACACGTGCCATTTTAGAACAACATTCCAATACTCCTTTAACTATGCCTGAGGGAAGGTGGTGAAGGTTGGTGTTTATTTTATGTAAGAGTGGATATTAGTTAAATTTGCTAGTATGACTTCAGGAATAATGTGGACTTCTGCTATTTGTATTTATTTTTGGTTTATTTGCATGTATTCAGTAAGGGCTATTAGTGGAAGTTAATAAAACTAAATTTTATCCCTTTTTTAACCCTGGACTTTTTTACTCCAAAAATAAATATAGTATTATCTTTAATATCCAAAATTAACATAATCTCTCTCATAAAGCAAGAAATAAGTGTCCTTCTTCAACATACTATATACACACACATCTTTAATTTTATCCTCTTCTGCTCTGGTTTCTTTTGTTCGAAAGCACAGAACTGAGTTCAAAAGAACAAGGAGAAAAAGAATCAAGAGTGATGTGAAGTTCAGTCTAGAATAAATGTAAAACAAATTTTAAGCAATTTAAATGAAGGCTACAATGAAAAGAGTTAGGGAGAAATTCTCCTGTGTCTTTTAAATATTTCCACAAACAGCAACTACACATATGCCGCAGTATTGACAATGGCATATTTCCCAGTACACTAATACGCGAAAGCATGTTTATTTTTTTCTATATTGTTGTTTCATTGAGAAGCGTGTGTGTAAAATTAGTTTCATGAAATACATTAAAAATAATTAAAGAAATTAACCATAAAACTACATGAAGAGTTGAAAATGACTACTTTTTAATATGCTTGCTGAAATTAATAGAAATCTCAGTTTAACCATCATTTCAAGGACACTGTTATGTTAATGCACTGGTGTCCTGGCTTCTGTTATTCCCATTCATAAGCAGCTGAGATACAGCAAAGTTTCTCGCATGTACTTTCTACTAGAGTGTTTAGACCAAAGCAGATTCTAGCACACAGTGTCAATTTTTTACTACATTAACACGCACACTGGGAGAATAGAAAGAAAAAAAAAATTAAAGCACCGCACAGCTTACAGTACTGGCTACTAAAAGTACTTGCCTCTAACAACAAACAGAAAAGAGCACAGAAAACATTTCTCATTTTCCTCACTTAAGATTTTCCTTTTCTGTTTTCACAGTGAAAACTTATGCACTGCAGTATTCCAAACTGTAGTTACACTTCAAAGTTTTGCAGACTTTTTAAGAGTAGCAGCATCTCCTTACCACATGCTTCACAATGAATTTTCATTACGTAGATAAGCAGCTAAAACATTGCTGAAAAGGACTCAGAAGTTGATATATATTTTTTATCTTCTTCAGCAAAACTTTATGTTTACTTTTCACAGTAGATGATTTAGGGGCAGAGAGGACGAATTTTACTGCTTTGTATCTACCTTTTAGTACTAGTGCTGTGTTACACTTGTGTGTCATACTACTACATCATAACTCCATCGATACCTATTACTCCTTCCCAGTTCTATTCTTGATTCGCCTATCCATGTCGAATATTACTGCCACTGTGCGGTCGTGATTTCCTAATGTGCTTTAAATAAACCATGTTGTGAAATAACTCACACTATGTTTAAACTGGAACATGTTTAGGAGAACCAAATAAATGATGGAGACTGAAGATTTCACCTAATTCTCAAAGAAACATTCAACTTCATGAAAAAAAGAATTCGTGTCCATAGATAACTTGGGAAAACAGCAATCCCCCACACCCCACCTCCAGGAGACACAGGCCACTGCTGCAAGATAATTAACACACTCTGCCCCTGCAACCTGACTGCTTGTAGTAGCTCAATTACTTTTTACAGTAAGCTAACGGGTTTCTAAAGTGTTTTCTTCAAGACATGTTTTATAGGTGCATGTTTTATAGGTCCAATCAAGTTTGGAAAAAGAATTGCAGAATTAAACCTGCAACCTCAAACCTAATTTTTTGCATTTTCAGAGTGCATTTACCGAAGCATCCTGGGAAATCAGGCAGCTGAACACAGACTCCAGGATGCAGGAGAGCATATACACTCTGACTTCCTAATTGGCAGCTGTGTTCTCCTCTCTTAAACTGAGATAATGTGCAAAACGTATGAATTCCCATGGAAGGCTAGGAGATATTTCTAACCCTGCAGCCCCTCAAGGGCTCTCCTAGTTGTGGAGAGCAGGTGAAGAACAGTAACCGACACTGCAAAGCAGCTCATCCTCTGGCATCACCCGTCATGTCCCTCAAGGACAGTTCTTGTAATGCATTGCTGGATGCCAGTGGAACCATCAGCAAATGCTTCTGCCTGGGAAAGGAAATAGCTCCACACTGTACCCTGAGGATAAGAAAACTTTGGCTTTGTTAAACCATGTATGTGTCTGTGTAAGAGAATTCCACAGTCAACAGACCTCCACTGAGAAAGTCCTGCCACCAGATGTTTAAATCAAGGGATTGTTAGTGCACCAGCTGATCTCAATTGCTGGTCGTGGTGGTGGAGACGCTTTTGGCTCTCTTCTTTGAATCGGGCTGTTGTCTCCCTAGGTGGGGCTGTCATTTTAATAATAGACCATTGTTTTTCCCAGTAGGAGACCTACTGTCATGGTCCAGAGTAGGATGGGGAGAATTAAGCTCCTGTTTAATATTTTGTTGTTATGTCCTATCTCACAAATAGAATTGTTTTATTCTACAGTCCGTGGAGAGATCTCGTGCCTAGGACTTATTTGGAAGAAACAGAATCTTGAGATTTGCTTACAAGAGTTAGCTTACAAGCCTGTGCACACAAAACACAGAGAATTTAGGAACACTGCCAGAGATCTGACATATTACCAAAGAAATCACAGTGCAGTGTATGTGTGGTCTACTGAATTGAATAAAGGTCTGGTAGCCAGGAACAATTCAATTCCTCCCCACTTAGCTGTATGATGTGGCTAAATACAACATGTAAATTACAAAGCAGATCTAACCCAAGCATCACATACACTATATACGTAATTCATGGAGTTAAAAAAAACCTCATTTATCTAAATGAATGACAACTTGATGCACAGAGGTGAGTATTCGGGTTCCCCAAATCCAGGTGCATTTCTGGGGAAATACACAGACAGTGAGGTAGGAAATGCATGGCCTGAAGTAGTGTGAAATTAATGTATTCTCTAATTTTCATGCTGAAAAAAACTTCAGTAAAAAGTTTCATTTACATGAAAAGAAGCTTTATATTTCCATCTACCTTTAGACTAAAAACTGCAGAAGCACTACTCTACACATCAGAATACTTTAAGAATACCACCATTATTGATCATTTAAGAATTATCAAAATACTACTCTATGAATAGGTAGGCGATGTTGCCTCAGATTCAATGCTGTTCGGTACCCACAGATTGTTATTTTTAACTACGACCTTCACTGGAAAATATGACATTTTCAGGCATATGTGACATTAACACACATTTTCAATTCAGGTATTTTGCCTCTGACCTGTTTACACATATTTACAACTCTGATATATTATTGCAGCTGTCAGGGAACTTGTTTGCCACAAATATCATATGTAATGCTTCTACACTTAGAAGTACGCTGTGTATATTATGTAATTTTAAAAAATCATGGCAGGAATCAGAAACTGAGCAAAATTCTTCTATAATGTAATGAAAACCTTTAAAAGTAGTTCTCACAACCAAGATGTTTTCAAAATTTGGCATAAGGCATTTTATTTTTTCTTCTATTAAGCATTCATGTTTGTATTGTCTTTATATTGATAAAAGCAAGCCTTGTTTTGTGCCTGTTTGTTAAGTATTCTTCATGTATATGTTGTTTAGCATGCAAGTCAAATGTCAATAGAATAAAATGAAATTAAGTGTATTATTTACAACACTTAGCAAGCACTATTCACAGATTAAAATAAAGTATAACTTGTCCAAAAGGACTTAATCCATGAAAGACATAGGAAATCAGCTTAATTTGTTAGAATGGCAGCCATTAACTCTGCAAGGTTATGCAAATACAGCAGATGAATGAGAAAGTGCAGGCCATCCCCACTGTGTCAAACATAAATAAACTCTGCATGAAACTGGAAGCTAACAAATTTGTTGTGCAGAGAAGGCAGGTAAGGAAACACAAATACTTTTATCCTTTAAATAGAAACAATTTACATAATTCTACACATGTTGTTAATGTTTGTGAAACTATACAACTACTTTTACTCTAAGTAGTTAATACATTTCCTGGTCTCGGAGATTCCCTAGAGGGAAGAAGCCTCCAGAATCTCTTGACACTTTATCTGTGTGAAATTGGCATGTCAACTGGCAATTACAGGCCTATAGGAAGTAGTTAAGCATAGTCTAAGTATAAACTTAGATAAATTAATAATAATACTAATGAATAATATTCTCAATACTGAAAGCCTTTGATTTTAAAAGTATGTGATTCCCCTGACTCCATCAGGTCAATAACTGGTTTTCAAAGCAGTAATTCCTCCACCTATTAGACAGCAGAACGGGGTTAAAAGATCTTTCATATCACTGACAAACAAAAAATCTCTGTTTGTGCGTATTTTACAGATGCAGACGGAAAATTGGCAAACACCACCATGTTTACTAAACCAAGTCCTGAAGTGCCACGTTTGCATGTTTTTTGACCACTTCCAGGGATGGCAACTCCACCACTTCCCTGGGCAGCCTGTTCAATGCTACACCACTCTTTCAATAAAGAATTTTTTCCTAGTATCTAACCTAAACCTACCCAAGGGCAAACTGAGCCCATTTCTTCTCATCCTATCACTAGTTAATTGGGAGAAGGGACCAACACCCATCTCACTACAATCTCCTTTCAGGTAGTTGTGGAAACAATGACATCTCACCTTAGCCTCCTTTTCTCTAGGCTGAACAACCTCAATTCCCTCCATCTCTCCTCAGAAGACTTGTTCTCTGAACCCTCCACCAGTTTTGTTGCCCTTCTCTGGACCCTCTCCAGCATCTTAGTGCCTTACTTATGCTGCAGTGTCCAAAACCGACTACTTCTGATACAGGCCAGGATGCTGTTGGCCTTCGTGGCCACTGGGCACACCACTGGCTCATGTTTGGCTGTCTGTCAACCAGCACCCCCAGATCCTTTACTGCTGGGTAGCTTTCCAGACACTCTTCTCTAAGCCTGTAGGGTTGCTCTCTATTGCTGTTATCTTGATCTTTCACACATGGAGGCCCTTTCTTCTAAATATGAGTGCGGATAAATACTTAGTCAAAGGACTTGTGAAGGGACAGAGTATATCACCTTAGGAAGACGCATGAATGCCTTTGTAACAAATGCTGATAAGCATAATCTAGGTAATTCAAAAAATTATAGGATCATGTGACTCTACGTGATTGCTATTTATGAGAGAAGGGAAGAAAAAGGAAAGAAGCACCCAAATCAATTTTAACAAAAGTATAACAGTCGAATAATCCAGAAGTACTGGAAAAAGATTACATTGTACAGGAGTGAGAGCATCATGATCTATTATATAGCATTAGCAAAAGAGTCAGGCATAAATTTCATTACACTAAACACGTGCCAACTGTTCCACAATTCCATTTTTTGGTTGTTTTGTACGGAACAATTTTTATTCCAACTTTTTAAAAAAGTATATCTAGAAACACAATCCAAAAAGATGACTACGAATAACTTTGAGATAATTCCTATATGTTAGGCAGTATATTCACGCAGAAGGTCAAAGAGAAGACAAAGTGTGAGAGTGCTTGAAGTAAGCTCCTAGCTTTCCCTAGGCAATTTCAGAAGGAAGTCAGAGAGAATACAGCTGTTTACATCTTCTGTTTTTTCAGTGCTAGATTGCTGAACTCTTGAGAGGACTGAACCCTTTTTAACTAACTTTATCAGTTCAAGTTATCACTAATATTGAACAACGCCTAGCGTACCTCTTGACCAGTGACCTGTTTCAATTGTCCATCTCTCTTTTTTCAGATCTTTCACAACTACAGGAAACAAAAGCTTTCTAAGGCTGAACTTTATTTTTTTTCCTCCAGCTTGCTCTACCCTGTCTTGCTCTTTTCTGTTTTTGAAAAGGGTATTTTAGCACACTCTACATTTGCAAATTTGTTTATCTTTCAACACTACACAAACAACTTACAGTGCATGAACTTTTCCTGTACTGTCAGGAAAGATCATCCTTGGATCACTTTTCTCTAGGTCAGCCCCAGTTGTACAAAACAGGAGAACTTGCTACCAAAATCCTAACAGGTAAGAATGAACAAAATATCACATATTATCTCCTGGTGTTGCTGCTCTGCATGGGCTACAACACGAATAAAAACATAACCCACACATGATAGTTGTTCTCTACCATATACGAAAAATACTTATCACACTTAAATATGTTTTTCACCATTAAAATGCCTAAGTACTCTGTTTGACAAAGTAATCCAAGACAAACTCTTCCTTTTACAGATTCATTCCACTACTTCCTACCCCCTCCCCCACCCCAAGAAGTCAGTCTACACATTCCTGTTAACAACTTTTCTTAAAAGGTAGAAAAAGATATGGAGCCATAGGAAATGCTTCTCTGAAGTTTCACTAATGAGGAAGCAGATCTTAAGGCTCTTGCTGCTATTGAGCTCATTTGTATTTTTTATGAGCTGATGTACTAGTGGGTAGAAAAGAGACAGACTCTCTACTGGCAGATTAACCAGCTTTTTAAGGGTGCCTGCTATTAATTTTGGTTATTCATCTGCACATCTGTCTCTGCCCAATTGTGTCATGACTATTGCTCCTTGCAGCTCACTTCATTTAAGCAGAAGCTTTCCACCACTGAAATCTGTCAGCTTGTTTTGTTCTTTTCCAAGATCTAAACTCTGCTTATAACCTAGCTGAAGATCAAATCTTTCAGTTCCATTAGTAGGTAAAAAATTATCTCTGCTATCAGTAATTTAAATGTAACAGTTATTGACCACATTTATTCACCACATTACTGGCATGATGGTTCTCAACAACAATTGGTATCTCTATTAGATTTACCTTAAGAAAACACGCTTTGCTAACCCCAGGCTGTCTTAGCTGTGACTCTACAGAAGCCAGTCATACTGCCAAAATCTCTGAACGGAATACAGTTTAAACCCTCCATTGCCTTAAAATTCCACAGGAAATTCCCCATTTCAATGGGAAAAAAAAGACAGCTCTTACCAGTTTTCAGATACTGTGTTCTCAAATGGAGAATATTTGCCTTTTTTTTTTCCTGCCAAAGCTGGTCCCTCTTACGCATCTTAATTCTAAAGGAACAAGGCATATGATCTATTTCTTTAATGCCTTCACTTTCATCTTCTAAAGTCTAATTGACTTGGGATTGATACTAACACCTGCCTACAAAGTGTAGTACATTATCATTTCAGAAGGAATATATAGTACCTTATCGTGCAGTTAATTTAAGCTCTGTTCCTGATCCACTACTGTTTCATTCACTTGGGGAACCATAGGAGTTTTCTCAACCACTCCATAGATCTGGCAAGTGGGAACCTGGAATCTGCTCTTCTTCACCTTGAACTACTATAAAAATGCCTATACAAATACAGGACTGCTAATATACTGCATATTATCTGTTCCTGCCCTTTGTGAGACCGAAACACGACTACTTCGTGGTTCACCTGATTTAGAAGCAAGTGATGTAGTGGAGGTGGGATCAGACCACACCAAATATATTCTGTTTGCATTTACATTTGCTTTCATATGAATTCTCTGTTAGAAGTACTTATCGTCTTTCCTGTCTAAGAAATATGCTCCACCTATAACAGTCAGTGTCACAAGAATCACTTGGTACGGAAATCAGTTCTTTCCTTAGAGAAGCATGATGCCTGCTCTCCATGTGAATTTTTATCTGGTGTTCATTTATTCTGTGACTGTTCTTATCATTGTGAGGGTTAACCACTTAGAGGAATATAACTGAAGACAACTTTCTCTCACAGTTTTGTCACATTTAAAACAATACAGGTTCTCCAAATCAAGTTATTTTCCTTACACTCTCTTTAAAGAAATTCCCTGCTTGCTCTGTCATGCCAGAATAGCATAAAAAACCACAACCACTTCAAGTTTTTGTCTGTGGACTACTGTTCATCTATCCTTTCAATAATATTTTCAATTTATTTTCAGGAATGCTTATTACCTATTTAGTTGAATTTTGTTATTTACACAGACATTTTAGCATTTAGATTCATCTAGCCTAGACTGAAGCAGTCACACTGCAAAGCTCTAACCATTAGCAGTTTCTCACAAATCCTATCGCACCATCTCTCTTTTGTGCCACAGCAAACAGAGCCATTTCACTATGAATGATAGGTAAAACTGTCAGTCTGCCCGGATGTATTAGATCTGTAACAGGGCTGACTTGCACAGGATCAAAGAAAATAAAACGCCATAGACAGACTTATAGTATCTCAAAACCTAGGTACTTTTAAAAAATGCAGGGTAGGAATGAAGCTGTTTCTTATAAAAGTAGGCTTCCATATCACCTATGCCTGGGATTTTTACATGCCTTTCCACAGACTGAGCTAGACAACTTCTATAATCCAATTTCAGCCCAAGATGCACACAAACCGTCACCACTGTTTAAAACAAGCTAAAAATTTAGTGGTTTTGTGAACACTGCTACAGACAGACTACATTCCTACCTTATTTATAGAAGGTAAACAAAAAATAACTGAAGATCAGCTTTAGTGAACATCAATTTATTTTTGAGGTCTGAACAGATTCTACATAACAAGCGTGTTAACATGAACATCCCTTCTTGAAAATATTTTTCTCCTGATAGTGTTTCTACTTGATTTAATAGTTATTATGGACTGTGAGATAATATCTTCCCCAAGATGAAGACGACCAAAAAAACTTACTTCATTATTTCTATGTCCTGCTCTCACAGGTTGCAGTGTGATATCACACAGGTTGCACTGTGATACTTCACTGTTCAAAAGAACTCCCTCTGTGTATCTGTATTCTAAGAAGAATATTAAGAAGGCAGCTGCAGGTCAAGACTTGCTCTATCTGGTTGGATGTGTGTGGCCTTTGAAACGGAAGTTAATACTAAAACAGACACCCCATAGAGTTTTTATCCACAAGCTACCTGCGATTTTGAAGAGGAAAAAAAAGCCATCAAAACTGAAAGGTTAGATCTTAAATTAGTCTTTAAAATAACCCCTGAAATATGAGTCAGACCAGAAAAAACAAGCTTCTGATATTTACTGTGAACTGGACTAGTATATGATTCAGAACTGCAACCTTCTTGTGACATTCATGCAAGGAGAACTATCCTTGAGATTCCAAATTATAAGGATGAGTCCATTACAACGGACATGAGACATGGTTTGCTCTTGGAAAAAGAGAACAAGAAAGTTGTTAGATTTCTTTGTTAAGGGAGTAAGAAGTAGTGAAACGGGAATTACTTAAGTGTCTCAGAAGGTAGATACAATCCTTACTTCTAAGGAAAAAATCTAATAACTGGGAAAAAGAAGTAGGAACATAGATTCAAAAAGTCATCCTGAATCCCCAAGGCTAGTTAACTCTGTAAAACAGAAAAGGGTAAAATAAAACCACAAATGAATTCTTAAGGCATATAGGACCTCTCTCTTTCTACATACCAAAAATTAGTGATTTCATGTGGAAGTCTGTCAGAATGTCCCAATTACTACTTGATAAAAAGGCCCTGAAAACAAACATGGACCCTTCTCTTCGAAGGGGAATCTTAGTCTTCGGCCTCATACAGACATTGCAGAAAAATTATTACCAAAAGGAGAAAATTCGTATATATGAAGATGCTGGACCAAGCCCTCTGCTATGTGGCTCCAGCAAGGTGACGATTTTGTAAATGGGACATACAGAGTCTAAGTAATTCAAATAATACTAGTGTTCAAAAGGATTTTTTTTTATACCAATCCTTCATTCTGGTTGTGTTTTTTGGTTTCTTTTTGGTTTAGGTTTTTGGGTTTTTTTAAATGGTTCAAACTCTAGAACTCTTGCTTGAATCAAAACACATGACTAGATGTATCACTTCTCACTGGTAGAATAAATATTTGGAATTATTCCCAGCCAGCCACAGATGGCACACTACTTTCATAATGTCTACTCTTGGTGTCACACAATACAAAGAACATTCTGGAAGCAAAGAAAAATTGTTCCAACTACACTGTGTTTAATGGATCACAGTTGCTACAAAATCCATCTGAAAATGCTAGAATGCCCAAGCAATTGCAACCCAAGAGGCGTCTGACTCAGTACTGCACTAGAAGGAGCTTCAGAACTGGTGAGAATATGATACTTAACCTCAGACACAGCCCTATGTTAAAGGGCCAACAGAGCGAACATTAAAGTGTCTTAGTTACTTAATACAATTTTATAATTAAGGTATTCCAACACTGAAACTTTCCTCTTACTAGCATGTTCTTTATTTTACGTTTCTGAGAACTAAGTTACAAACATGAAAATAAGGTTGTAAACAGCAGTTTCAGGCAATGAAATATGGCTATCACTAATTACATATATTTAGTTTGATAAAGTAAAATTAAAATGCAATTATATTATACCCCAGTTCAGAATTCATATGGTAAGTACACATGGCCTTCACAGAATTCTTTACAATCTCATTCAGTGAGTTTTACACATGCAAGTAGTGGCACTATGCTCTCCTTAGGGTATTGGTTTGACATGGGATGATAACAGTCCCTCCACTTCATATTCAGTAAACTAAAATAACAAAAGTGATGGGGTTCATTTTCGGACCAAACAAAACCACTTGATATATTTTTATCGACATATATTGACAGTCTATGTTTTCACAGGCATGAAGAATTATTAAAAACCTAAGAGATATTAAAGTAGTTTTCATTAAAACAGCTTTAGTTCACAAACCAGAAATGACTACATGAAGCTAGTGCAAAGGTAAAAGACGACAAGTATTTTTATAAGGGGAAAAGTCAGTAAGAGTGGTGCAACATTTAAAACTTATATTAAAAGAATCTAGTTTTAATGAAAAAATACAAAGTCTAAACTGCAACAAGACTTTTAGACTCCACAATTTCTTACATTCTACTATCTCTCTGACATTAAATAAAAGCAATCGTTGCATTTACACTGTTATTTAGCACTTGTTATTTTCTAAAGATACACTGCTTTTCTGCTTTAAAATATGTACTGTTCGAAATCTCAGGAAAAAACCCACTTCTGCTGTCAAAGAATGAGTAATTGTTTTCTTCCTCATATACTGGTTGTGAACCATATGTACTTTGTTAAAATTTACCCTCACAAAACAGTAAAATCGATAGAAAAAGCTCTAGTGAAAGCCATCTGCAATGAAGTATAGAATGAATGCTGTTAATCTGCTAAACAAGAAAAAGGAAATTATGGGTAGACCGGCTGCTGGAAGAAGTACCATCATACATTTAAATCAGCATTTTCTTAATTAAGTTTATTTGTAAACAAGTCTTGAAACACAGTCCATCATTTGCATTCCAATATTTTCTGAACAAAAATAAAGTCACTGCACTATGGATTTTGACAGCTAAATCCACAACATAATTAAAAGATAGTAAATGAAAGACTATCATCTACAATAAAACATGAGCTTGTGAAATTATTACCTCCTTTAACTGGGGTTATTATACCTTTCTTTAGAGTTATAAATCATTCTTTAAGCTAATAGAATTTCAGATTTGTCCAGCACTTTGGAACAAATTATTCTCAGATTGTTTCATATTTGTACCTACCTTTCTGCTTTGGCTTTCCACAGCACCACTGAAACATTTGAGAGGTATTGAAACAATCAACATTTATTCTCACCAGCAAAATTCTACCCTCCACTCCATGGTCATCTTATGTTGGGTTCCTTAAACACCCACAACAATGGTTATGATAGACAGTCAGAATGCACACTTCCCCAAAACATGCCAAAATGTCGAATGTTCTCCACGAGAGTCCTGAGCAACTCAGAAATAGCTCAAAAATATTCTTACATTTCTATCCTTTCTTCCCTAAAGGAATGAGTATTGTGGAAAAACAACTATAATTCTATTTACATTAAAAACAAAAAGCAAACAGAAAAAAAACCCTCACAACAGCAAAAAAACCAGCACGGTTCCCCAGGGACGTACTTCTGTAGCAGTGGGAATCAGCATGCATTACTTTATAGCAGTATGTTCTGCGTGCTTAGCTCTTTAGTATATAAAGTCACTTCATCAACCCAATTATTTCCTTTTTTTCCTGTTTTTTCCCCCAAAGTAACTCTAAACTACTTTCAAACACCTTCATTACAGAAATGATTCGACCAGCACTGCTGCAAACCATGGAAATGCAAAAGCTGTTAAAAATGTATTAAATGCTGTCTATGCCACAAGGGTACTAGTGTAAAATGACCTTAAGTTTAAAGGCTCCCTATGAAGGCAGAACAGTAATCTGCTCTGCTTCTCCTAATGAATAACAAATGGGCCTTCACAATTCATTTAGGTCAGTACAAGCTGCCATTACAACTCATTTTGTTTTTTTTAACTTTGCGGTAATGTATCATCTTGCCTGACTCTATGTCATCTTCTTGAAGGTCACCAAAGGTATGTAACTCCACTCTTAATAATGAAAAAAAAAGGAGGAAGGAAAAAGAGATATGACAAATTTTGACAAAGCACCGACTAGTCCATTCTGATATACTGTATCACACAGAGAGGCTCATACTTCCTACAGAAAAGTGCTTCCTGAGTTGCAAAAAAGTCAGAAAATCACAGAAGTCCTTAACATAATTCTAGTTTTCAATTAATAACTAAAATATAACAATATCTGGGGAAGAATTCTTTGGGTTTCTACTTACTTTGGATTTTCGTTATGCCCTAAAACATAATCTGAATCAGAGCATTCAAAAGGGAATTAAATACCATGAATCTTTATCTTTATTTCACAGGTATTTAGAAACATGTATTATGTTGCTATGGACAATTAGCCTTTTATCCAATTTTAGTTGGTAGTTCAATTCACCCACCCTAAGGTTTTAATTATCCCCTCACTCTGCATGCTTAGGCCTCAATTCATGCGGCTGGAAATCTGCCTCAGTGATGTTATAACCTTGTTAATGTAACAAAAGAGGAGTTTACTTAAAACTGTACTGACTGTGGACTTAAGCCAAATTTACTTGAAAGAGGAAAGAGACTGTCAAAAATCCTACAATAAACACAGAAATGCAGTTCTTTCATAACCTTCACCTTAATTCATATAGACAAGCAATTTACATGTAAGTGGATTCATATGGCCTGTGAGGGGCCTCCTCCCTGGAGCTGGACTATTCTTTGTACCCTACCCCCATCTTTAACAAAAAACCTCCAACAGCTCACTTTACAGAAATGGCAGAGTATCTGCAATCTTTTTTAATCACAATAAAACATAATTAAGATAAACATTTATAAAGCTAGTCAGTATCAATAAAGGCAGCATAATTTTACAAAGCCAATTTCAAGCAAGTTCAGCTAGTCCTTTGACAAATACATATTTTAAATTCAATAAAGGTTTTATTTAAAGAGTGTAAAGTTGCACTTCTAATGACGTAATAGTTACATTAGCCTTAAGTGGAAGTCGCTTGACATATAGTGATATCCCTCATTCATTTAGTTGCCAAATTACAGTAGGGATTTCCTAAGTTCATCTGTTAATTAGATTTATTTTTAGGCTAGATACTAACAAAAACCTACATTAGACTAAACAAAAAATCATACTATTGAAGTGTTGAAGGGAGATATTTCTAAGAGAGAACAAAACATAAAATCTGTTTCTTAATACAACTGTGAAAGTACTGTAGGTAATTTTCCTTGCAATATTCTTCTTAAGAGGGGATCTGATGAAAGAGGCAGTAGTGGGTAGTGGGTGGTACGCATGTACACATAGCCACAAAAACCAGACAACTCTGTTTCACTTCACCCGTTTTCTTTCAGTTGTTGGCAAAATAATCCAGGTGGGCGAGGAGGGTAACAGGCACCCAAAACAAAACTGGAAAGCAGTCAGGTCTGTCTCATGCAAGCTGAAAGTATTTTTCAATACATGAAAAGTCTTTGCTTTAAGCTCAGGAATATCAGAGTATTTAACTACTAACTGCATCCGTCCCTCCTAACCAGCCTTTGGGCATAGCGTGCCATTACACACAGACAGCTGAACATAACACCATGAAGTCCCCTCACTACTGCTCGCCAACCGATGCAATAAGGTCCTATGCTCACATTTGACTGCATTTGATCCAAAACTCTTCCTGCCTGAAGAATTAAGGCAGGATATAAAATTACATTCTTGTAGATGTAGATTTAGGTGGAATTAGAATATCATCATTTATATTCACAATCCACATAATACAGGGATTTGAAAGTATATAGGCTAGCTTTGATTCTGTGTTGCACACAGAGGTGAGCTACCCATCCTATCAAACCTACCTTCAGCATTTTCTCGTCAGTACTTATCTCTGTTTCTCAACCACAAAGAAAGCTGGGGGGCATGGGTGTGAAATGAAAACCCAAAGAACAAAGTAGTACATCTAGTGACTGTCTCTGTTAGACCAGTCTATACTTTCCCTCCCACCAAGAAGATGCGAACCACGTAAACTAGTCTTGAAAGAATGCAAGATTAGTTTGTTGGGAAGCAGACCAAAGAAACCCTACTAACTAGAATGATTTTAGCAATATGGTAATCCTCAGAGGCCTGTGCGGCCTGATTTTGGTCAGAATTGAATGCAACAAAGATAAACTACATGTTTGAGGTGGGAGTTGTTAGAAATTGTAAAGGGTTTAATCACAAAAGAAGTATTTTTACATTTCTAATCTAAGACAGTAAATAACAGATCCACCCCCGCTCTGTATCTAAATATTTACAAAACTAAAATGTTTGGGGTTTGAGAAAACTACTGTTAAATGAATGGAAAAAAACACCTAACGAAATCTTTCACTTGCATCCCCCAATACAATTTTAAATACTAAAATGAAACATAGTAAGTGTAGTATTCCTATTAGGATTATGCAAGCTCCTCTGAAAAGGCAGCTTTTCTATTTACCAACAACTGAAAAAAAAAAAAATCTTTCCACTAACAATATTTTGCATAAACTTGTGCTGTCAGCAAACTTTCATTTCACCTTAAAAAGTTTATCTATTCAGTTGAAGTCACTTCACCCTAAGCAAGCAAGCTCAGGTGTCCTTTTAAGGTGATGTTTATCCTGAACACAACAGCTTGACTGTAAAATGTAGCACAGACTTGTATGATGTACCTTAAACAGGGCTTTGGTAAGATACCGTGGTACCCTGCACAACAAGTGTGCACGCAGCCAGGTTTGTTCACAGTTACAGGAAATTGAGATGAGATCACCCCACTTTCCACTGTCATCACATAAATCATGATCTGTCAGTCTCAGCTAACCGATTGGAAGGAGACGTGTTGCTCATTAGAAATTCAGTGCTTTAGTACATTTTTGTGTGCTACGTCTTATCTTACCAATCATATTAGAAGAGTTCTCTCCTTACTACAATATTTCTACACTTATACTGTTTAGATAGTGTCAACAGTGATAATGTGATACAGTGCTTTTATTATTATCTTGTCGATTATAGCAATGCTTGATAGCCAGTGAAGAATGGGACCCCATTATGCCTGGCATTGTATTAATAAAGAGAATTTATCAATCTTGTCTGGCTTATACTCTAAATAGGTAAGCTATACACAGTTCAGCGGGAGGGCATAAACACCACTAGAACATGCAGCATGAAGTTCTTCTGGATTTAAAACATGGTATGAGTGTGTTTCCCTTCCCGAAGTCTTTGGCTCATTTCAAGATAGAGGTACAGACCTTTATGACAATTCCTACAGGTGTCATTATATCAGATAAAAAAGTAAATCTGCCCTACAGGCAGAAAGGCTGCCCCATGACTCACATCTTAAAAGCATGAGAGAATACACATGAGAGAGCATTAATGAATGCTCTCAGACATGACAGCAAAGCTTTAAGCACATTTTGCACCTTATTAGACATGAGAGAACCCAATCAGATGAAACAAAGTAATAGGAACTTAGATTTCTTTTTCCACAGCACATAGAGAAGTACTTGTTCTGCTGGGGGCATGGGGAGGGGGAGGAATAAGGAAGCACAGGAAGGAGAAGCAGCGGGTTTGCTTCGTAACACCTAAGGAGTAATGAGAAGGCAGAGAAAGCTAACCTAAACTTTCCCTTCTACCACTAAGAAAGCTGTTCCTGTATAGTTGCTTCCAACTCTACTCTGTTCTTTCCTGACTTTATAAGGCCTTTTCCTTTTCATAGAAAACATCATCATATACATTTCTAATCACATTTTATGCTTTTATGCAATATTAACCAATAATCCAGAAATTTACTTTAAATGATCCCAACCTTTACATTTCTTTGGTTCTCCATTTTCAAAGATATGATTCTACATTAAATTCAGCATCGTCCCACTGGGGACACCCTCAGCTCATAATTCCTATCATTGAATTGCATGTCCTGGGTCTCAAGTATGCAAGATTTGCCACTGGAAAAAGGAAAAAAGAAATAAAAAGAAAGCCTGACCCATCATTTTTTGAGGTCTAAAATGCAGAAACATCTGCTAGAATCATATTCAGTTGGCTGAGGTTAGGAATATGGGAGCCTGGAGTTGATCAGAGCTGCCCTAGGTGTCACAGAGGCCAGTGGGAATTACACTAAGAGGCTTTCAGTAGACAAGGGTGTAATTCAGTCAGCTTAAAAAAAAAAGAAAAATCCATGAAACAGAAGCCTAACTTTCTTTTTTTTTTTTTTTTCTTTCAGCCTCCTACTTCTTCCTTTCTGCCTTTCAAGCCACTTGCCCTTTTGAGTATATTATCAGAGGTGGAGTTCTTCCCATTCCCATGCTGGCTGAACTTCAAAACAAATGCCATCCTATTTCATCATTTTTATCGCTACTAATTTTTTCAGATAATAAAAGCATTTTAAGGCAGTTTTAAAACACACCATATAAAGCTTTGTCAAGATCAGTAATTAGGGAGTACTTTTTTTTTTCTATAACATTGTTCTGGTAAAACATAGTATACAAAATTTTTCTTTATCAAACTCTCCAGTAAGTTAACATTAGATTAAAAATAGTAAGCTTCATTAGAAAATAGAAACATACTTTAAATCATATCTTCCACTTGGAAGTGTAAAGACTTGGATTTTCATTCTTCAGGTTTGTACAGCCCTCTCACCATTGTCCACCTTTCACTGAATATTAAATCACTGTCCCTTTCTGAATACTATTCCACCTCACATGAATTTGGAATGCTATGAATCAAGATATATCTGGTGTGTTATAAACTCTAACACATTTATAAATTAAAAAACAGAAAAGCACTTTAAAGAGTTTGATTTTTTAAAAAAATAAAAACCAAAAAAGACGAGAAGCAAATGTAATGATTTTCAATTGCAATTGTTTCCACACATTTTCATTTGCATTACAAAAGACAAGAATATCCTGCATTTCAAAGTCCTTCAAGCAGGTTGAGACACCTGCAAACCTGAAGCACTTTTAACCCTGTCTGTCTTCTAAGTGATTCCATCACTACAGAATGTCGTGTAACTATCGTATCTCGCTCTTATAATCTGCACTTTAAAACAATTTTGTCACTTGTATCATCTTGTAGACCCACTTATACACTACAGGGTAATAGAAGATGGAAAAGGCAGCCTTTGACTTTTCCAGTGTTAGTTGACTTAATATAACTGGTTCTCAAAAAGAAAAAGTTTTAAAATCATCTGATCATTAACTACATGTGTTTCAGTGTAAGTGAGCAATGTCAACGGAAAGAGATAATACTTCAGAGAGAAATATTTTAGGAACACAGTTTAAGAACAACAGCCAGAGAGTATAAAGAAGTAGCCATTTATGGATTTATTGTCCATGAATTTGTTTAACCTTTTTCTGAACCAGCTGATGCCACCCTGCCCTCGATGGAAGCAAGTTCCAGAAGCCCGTCAACCAACCACTCTTTAAAGCAGCACTTCTCTCTCTTTTGAATTAATTGCTGATTAACTTCAGCAAGTGTCTGATAGTCCTCACGCTGGGGGATCTGGCAAACAACAGTTCTACGTTCAGTTTCTGCCTCCTTTTGAGATTCTGCAAACTTCAAACATATCCTCCCTGCATTCCCCTCCTCAGAATGAAGAGTCTTTAAGTCTCCCCCTCATAAAGCAGCTGCAGGATCCCCTTAATCTCTCTACAATTCAAGTTTGGGGAAAGCACTTGAGGAATAGAACCCCTAAAAAGTATGGTGGTATTTCCAACATAGAACATTTGCCAGAGCACTGACTGTTATTTTTCTAGTGAAGCAAGGTGCTGAATGGGTAGAGAATAACAGAATCAAAACCAGAAAGTGCACTACAAGAATTCAGAGTGACAACTACAGTCAAAGTCCCTTTCTTCCTGGCAAGCCACATGAATCATAGGAACCCAGAAGCTCATTACAACAACTAAAGAGTCAGAAACTTAAATTAATATTGATTTTTGAGAATATTAGTCATGGAAATGCTTGATCATTAAGCCAAAATACTTAGGAAGAGAACAAACCAATCAAAACACAGATCCATTTTCTAGATCAGGAAAGTATGCTTTTTTATTATGACCATCATATGTGTTGTCTGGAGTATGTTTTAACTCTTTCTGATATACCTTCAAACAATGCTTCTGTGACATAAGAAGCACTACTGCTATTACATAACAGAAGAAGACATTGCCTTTGTGGAAGGGAAACACTTTGAAAAGGTTGTTACTGCACTCTCCCATTGTCTACAGTGGACAGTAAACATGGGAGAGACTCCAGCTTCCTTTGCTTGGGTGCCTATATAAAAGCAAGAAAAATACAGCCTCTTATATCACATTCTGGAGAAACCTTACTAACCTTCAGTAGCAGGTGACAATCTATTTAAATTATGACCTTAACAAGAACAACATGAGGAAAAACCTGGCACACTTTATGCCCATGCTGATGAAATTTCAAACACCACAAAACTTATAAAATAAAATCAAAATGCGTTATCCTTTAGTCTGAACTTACAAGATTCCCCAATGAACAGGAACTTGGTGACACTCATATGTCTTTAAATAAGAGAAGTGCTTTGCCAAGTAAACAGTTCACTCATTCTGTTCTCAGAAAGAGAAGCATTTTATTGCTTTTTGACCCTTTGCTGTTTACAAAAGAAAAACATCTCTTCATTTTAGTCAAGAAAGCTTCTGTTCCAGAGAACAAAGCCTTCATTTGGGTTTCTCTAATCTTTATGGTGTTTGCAAGTTGGTGTCAAAAATGTTAGTCAAGGCATGCTGTGTTACAGGTCTGTGGGGCAAAACCAGTCACAAGAGACTTTCCACCCAAGTTAGAAGGAGACCACATTACCATTCTAACTACTTCCTATGGAAGTCACAGTTGTATCAACATCCTGCTGGTTTGTTTGTATTTAACTTGGGATATGACTCTCTACACTCTCAGCATGAATCCTACAATTAAATGGAAGAAGTCCACAGGTTACTTAAAAACAGTCATGTTCTACATTTGAAATGGCACAATTCTTGAGACAACCAACTTGCTATCCATTCACTGAACACGTTTATAATATACACTACCACAGTTGAAAAAAGTCAAAATAATCCCTCTAATAAAATTACAGAAAACTGTAAACTGCTTTCTGAAAATTATTTTTTCTCCACAGCTATTTATACAGTACTCTTATCTAACTTATTAGTAATGTTAAAGAATTCATGTTAGAGAAATTATCACAGCTATGTTTCTCAAAATATAGGCTGTATTAGAGTTGCCAAAGTAGAAAAACACACCTTTGAAATAATATTTTATTGACAGTCTAAGAAATCTGACCCTGGTGCATTTGCTTAGACTTCAGTTCAAAGAGTATCTTTTAATGTCAACTACCTACCACTATTTATTTAGCCTAAAACTATCTCGAATGTAAGTGATGGCTCTTTTCAGGATATACTAGCATTTTAAAAAGGAGTATAAGCTAAGCATCTTTGGCTACACCTTTTAAACACTTCAGTTCCCAAAACAGGCAAGAGAAACAGTTTATCTACCTTCTTGCTTTCCCTTCTGAAAAGAAGCGAGCAGAGTGAATGCAGACACTCAGAAAGCAGATAGTATCTACAGGGAAGCTATCATTTTAAGTGGTTTTAAAAAGTGTGTTCCAAGCAATTCAAAGAGTAGTTCCAACCTTAAATCACCCTGCCAATTTCTCCTACCTTGCTATATTTCTTTCCTCATCCTTGCTGCTGCATGGAAGAACCAAAACAAGGAAATTAACTTAATGACTACACACCAGTAAAGTCCCTACAATGTCATCAGGGATTTTCCTGTCAATGAGTGTCAAGCTTCTGGCCTGTGTATGCACTGAACAGGTGAACTGCATACACAGTTATTCTGAAATGTTCCAGATGCACTGCATTTACTACTTCCACAGAGATTTCAGAAGCTCTTTTTACCATAGATGTACCCACAGCAATGAGGAAGAAACTACTATCCTGTGGGCGACAATCTCTTGGGGTAGAGTGATTAGGACATAAATAAAGGAAAACATGTTGAGTTCCTCTCCCTTTGCCTTCCCAAGTGTCATTCTGAGGTGCTGATGGATGGAAATAGTAATAGGAGAATGTAAGGCAGGGACAAGAACTGATTTGTCCAGGTGCTGGAAACATGTCTAGATTCTCTGGACATCCAACAGCCCTTGTCAGAGCTGCAGCTCCTGCTGAGCTGCTACACAGATGTGAAATCCCCAACTTCTACTCCAGTAAAATTTATAGATGGAAAAAAGAGGTATGTTTGCAGAAAACCAGATGAATGGTGAACTTCCTTATACTTCTACAACTAGTACTTCATAAAACATTTTGACTTCCATACAAATTCTGCTAGTTTTACATCTTACACAGTCTTGCCCATACGCTGTGATCCCTGACTTCCAAAGCCCATTCAAAGATCCTGTTCATCCCTAAAATATCCTAAAAAGTCCACTTAAGCCATTTGTGTACTTGTCCATCCTTTCCTGTACTAAAAGGAAGGAGGGAACAAGTAACACCAGGTGACAAACAGACAAGACACACCCCCTTTCCTGCAACCCCACAAGCTTCTCGCTTACTCTGTGAAGCTGCTCATACTGTGTTGTTTGAACCAAGCAGACCCAGACCCATGGTCTTGCACCCAAGACTGGCATCTAGCGGCAAATACTAGTGGCCTTCCTTGCTTGGCAGAGCAGCTGAACCACTAACCCAGCAGCTAAAAAGTGCAGTATGTGTTCAGGACTTCGGCAAAGAGTGACAGCTGGTGGGACTGAATGCTTGGTAGAAAACATGTTTTATCCCCTTCTTCCCACAAATATTTCATCCTTGACTATACACAGGTGCTGTTAAATTAATAAAGTAAACATACTGAAAAACAGAGATAAGCAATATTCATTTATTATTTCCAGTGAAAAAAATGGTGGACGTTTTTAAACAAAGCAAGGGATGTTTAATTTTATACTGTCACTAAGAAAATTTACTTCAAAATCTAATTTAAAAATAAGGGTTTTTTTAGACAGCACAGCAGTGTTTTATTTTGTTATTTAATGAAAGGACTAGTAGCTAGTTATTTTATACTTCGTTACTGAAGTAATCTGATTTATTCCACATATGAGAAAATATATATTCTTCTGGAAATTTGTAATGAGTTTAACGACAAAGTCACTTCCAACAAAACTGATTTAGCAATACCCACAGGTGATGGCATGAACTCTATCAAAGGCAAGGAAATTACCTTTCAAGCTCTTGGCAGGAATTTCATTTAGGATATTCTGAAAGCTTCAGAGGATTGAGTGTACTGAGTTGACTGCTAAAGGACACACTCAGTAATTAACAGCTGGATCTCAAAAATTAAGAATTCACAGATCTTCTAGTCAAAACAAGAGTTGCAGACTTTCTGGGGATTAATCTCATGGTTACTCACTCAATGCAATGTTATATGTAAATAAGTCACTGAAAGATAGCAAATGAATGAAAACCCCAACGAAATAATTTTCTTTTTTTAAAAAAAAACCCTGGTATTTAAACATATTTCTAAGTAAACATGAGAAAACGTTAATTTAAGGCCTCTTAATCAAGAAAACCCCAAAGTTTGATATCAAAGTTTGGGGGATTTTTTTGCTGTGTTTTTAACTTCAAAGGTTGCAACTCGAAGATTACATGCATATAATTTAAAAATTGAACTAACAAAAAAGGTGATAATATTTTTTTTTTATCTTTTACCTCGCATGCCATTAGACTTTCTTATAGGTCAAATTCTTTTTTCCAGGTCAAATTTTATATCTTTCAAAAAAACATATTTTTGACTACTTCTAAGAAGATGCCCTATCCCACAGAGTAAAATCCACTTTCTACAAGGACAGGCATTTATTTCACATAGATACATAAGGCAATTTTAACATTGTGTAAATACTCATTTATCGATATACACAGCTATCTAATTTTGTTACAAGTATGTTTGTGAGTTTTGCAAGGAACCACAAATAGGAAAGGACATCTGTATGAAAGCATTGTGGATGCCTGGTGGTCATGCAAGTATGCTTCACGAGTATGACATTTCTGAAAAATCTGAAAAAACCTCCACCATATCACAGTGCAGAAACTCATCCTACCCCCAAGTTCTTCATATTACGAAATGACTAAGCCTTCCTAGAGAAGCCTTGTGAAGTTCTCATTAGGTTGTGCTCGTTCTTGTGGACTCTCAGAAAACGAAAACAATGTCTGCAAAAAGTAGTCTTGATACATATTTCTAACTACCGATTTTTAAGTTTGAGCCATTTGAAACATTTCTAGGGACAATAAATATATTTTTTAAAAACATTAACTTGACTTTTGTCACACTATGCAACATAGAAATACTTTTTAACTATTACTTATTAAAAACAAAAGATGCATTGATTTTTTTATGCTCAGATATAGAGCACAAAGCATTAAGACAATTAGGCAAAATGATGGATTTGAACACATGCTGCATTTTACTGTTAACATGTATGCGTAACTACCATTAATGTCAATATGAGTTATGTATGCACTGCTAAAATAATATGACCATAGCAGAAATATTTCCTCCAGAACTAATATAGTAATATTTTTAATAGACATTTGGAAAAAACATATTACATATTTAGCTAGTAACATGCAAATGCAAATCCTATTGCAAACTGACGCATTGGAATTCTTTAAAATAAATCTTATTTTTTCAGAAGTTGGCATCAGGTTAAGAATAACCTAGTGTTTATCTCCTTCCATCATACTAGCTTTCATTTAATGGGTACCTACCTGATTTCCACTTCAAAAAGACTAACCAGCTAATGAACAACATAAAGCTGCTATCCATTTTTATTCTAAACTTCCTTAGATAACTGACTGTACGTGAGAACAAATAATGACAACTGAAGAAGTTATCTAAAACTGACAAGTGATTGTAGCCAGTAAATTAACATGGATCTTGGCAACGCCAGCCAGATGGGCCTAGAATGCAGAGTTATGTTTGTAACTTGAACATAATATAAGCATAGAAAATCATCATGAATGTTCTTAAACACATGGTTCATGCCTAATTAACTGGAAGCTATCAGCCAAAACCTGTAATTGCTCAATATTAGATTAAAAAAAATTATAAATAGAATTTAGGATGAATGTCACCAAGTACTAAATGATCTTAAAATATCTGAGAGAAGACACACTCTTTTAGTATACTACAACAATACAGAATTATTATTAGTCAGTGGATGTCTACATCTTAGCTAGCTTCTACAATCATTTTTTGATAATATCTTATTCATCAAAAAATGTAACGCCATGTTTAATGCAGCAGTTTCACGAAGTTTGCTTGTCATATACTTATTTCAGTGAGCAATTTCAAAAATTAAACTATTGTATTTGAAGTATCTGAATTATTTCTAAACACATTTACTAATATATGTAGATCTATTAACTAATATTGTTTAGTCTCTAATTAAATAATCTAAAATTAAGATTTACATTTAATTTATATTTAATAGCAGT
This sequence comes from Apaloderma vittatum, assembly GCF_000703405.1. NCBI lineage: Eukaryota > Metazoa > Chordata > Aves > Trogoniformes > Trogonidae > Apaloderma > Apaloderma vittatum. The sequence continues at coordinate 200,393 of NW_009714213.1, read as the reverse complement.
CATGAAGCCCTTCCTATACACCTAGCTCAAAAAAGAATAAGTTTATTTGGTTTTGTTTTTTTCCTTCAGTACTAATGTTGCTAAAGTGACAGTAAAAAGAAAAAAAGTGGCGCTAATATAAAATCCAACATAGAACTCCCACTGAAATACGGGGCTTTAGACCCTCAGAAGTTGTACTGTCCTGATATTTTATTTGCATGTAACATAGAAAAGCTTTCAAAAAATTCTTGTCATGTCAACTGTTGAGTACTTATAAAATGAAGACTTTTGTGTTTCCATATTTTAAAAGGAATTTAGAAGTCTTAAAATTATTACAGATTCAGACTTAAATATATACAGAAAAAAGAAAAAACCTCAAGGAAAAAGAACTCATTACAGCACAAAAGTATTGATTTTAAATTTTCTAGAAATCAGAGAAATCACATGTACTTACTTCATTTCTAGAATTTCCTCAAGCTGTTTTCTTCGTTCTATTCTCAGGTTAGCCAGATGTGCTTCTTTTTCAGCCAAAGACTGCTGTGTTGAGGCAAGACGGGCTTTGGTAGAATCTAATTCTTGTCTAGTCTTATCCAGTGCATTCATGAGCTCTTCTACCTGAGAGAGAGAACTTCTTAAGCTCCATATTCTTTACAATAAATACATCTTAAATATATATAAATACAGAAAACTTCACACAAAAGGAACTATTTTAAGCAAATGGTTGTTCAAATCTATTCCTATCTTAACTGTTATTAAAACTAACAAAGTAGTCTTTAAATAACAAAGAATTTTAACATTTCCATAGATCCAGAGAGTAATAATTTAGTATTTAATTTATATAAAACATCAGCAGCAACCTATTTAACCTAGGCCACTGTCACATACAAACACAATTTATAAATATTTGCTGCATCATTTATATTATTTAAACCCAGGGAGGTTGTAACTCATAGTAATTTTAGAAATTTTAGATGCAGATATACAATTTAATATAAAACTAGCCATCACAATCCATGTATCTTACATCAGAAATGCACACCTTTCTGTGCAGAACAAGTTGCCCAGGGAAAGTGTAGACTTCCTAATCCTTGGGCATTTTCAGACCTTGACTGAATCAAGCCTGAAGAATCCAACCCAACTTGAAAGTTACTCCTGCAGGGGTTTAGACCATATTGTCTCTAGTGGTCCCTTCTAACCTGAATTATTCTGTGATTCTGAACTTTAAATGCCTGTTACTGCCCTAATAACAACTAAGTTATTGTCCACATGACAACAGTTGGAATCTCTGAAGTATAAAATGTAGGAAAGTTAGGGTGATCCCACCCTTTCTTTAGTGTTGTTAAATGTCAACTGGATATAGGATAAATTGCTTATTGCGAGAATTCAGAAAAGAATTGTCCTTTCAGAAAACAAAATGCAGAAGTAAAAGAAGTGGATGACACGGTCTATCACATTATTTAAAAATCCCACTAAAGAACAGAGATTACATATGGCATCTGTCTGGCAGCAGAAAATTTACTTGAGGGGTGAATCATTATATCAGAGAACCAAAGGGTCACAAATAGTCTCTGGTAGCCAGGACACCAGTATAATTTCTCACCTCTTTGGTCTAAATATTAAAATTTATAAATTATCAAACACTTCAAGAAGAATATCTAAACAAAATGAAATAGGACAGAGGATATATTCCAGTTGTCCATGGTATGCAAGCCATTGAAAAGTGTTCACTTTTGCTGGTGTACTGAAAAGCCTGACAATATTCCACTGTGGTCATATAATTGGTGTGGCTACAGAGAAAATAAGATGTTTTCTCCAAAGTTCATGCTTACATTTTTTTTTGTTGTTATCAAACTCCTGCTAGCATGCAGTCACTATTTAAGAGTCACATATTTTTCCTTCAATTTGAATACACATTGCCTTCTATGTAATGGGTTCAGTAAAGCACAATTAATAATACAGTCCTCATCAAATTATGAGGACTCACACCTCATTTGAAAATGATACACTGATTACTCCTTCTGCATCAGCCACATTTATAAATGCTCTAATAAGATCAGTGGAATACTAGAACATGTCTGATACCCTTCAGTGCATAAGAAGTTACATTTCGTGAAAGATCAGAATTACTAACAGCATTGAGACTACTGATGTTCAACTTTCCCCTTAGAAAGTAAAACCAGCGTAAGGCTGCTGTAAATGGAATAGCAAGGAATTTAAATTACGCAGTGGTCTGTGCAGGTGCAAGATTCCACTAAAGAAAATGATGAACAAAGATGAAGGCCTTAAATATCTTTGTAAAATGACTATCTAGTGAACTTCCACAACAGAAGCAACAAGGAACAAATATACTTGAGGGAAATAAAAAAAATTAAAAAGTTGGATTTGCATGCAAATCTCAGGGGAAAAAAAAATAACAACAATACCAACACAGAAGGAGACAGATCATATTTCTTTAAAAATATACTCAATTTCTAATGCAAGACCAGATGTTTAATTTTCTGGTTTAGTACAGAAACACAAACCCTTGCTGTCTCCAACTAGGACAAGCCTCAACTACTGAAACATAGTATCTCTACCTGTTTTCTTGGGTTATTT